>NC_092634.1:53775996-53988886 GCF_039555335.1 Amphiura filiformis | reverse complement strand
AACGAACGCTCTTAGCGATCTACCGCTTCAAGCCAGTGAATGTCGTGGTAGCGAGGAGAGCAGTCTTGAAGTCAGTGAATGTCGTGGTATCGAGGAGAGCAGTCTTGAAGTCAGTAAATGTCGTGGTAGCGAGGAGAGCAGTCTTGAAGTCAGTGAATGTCGTGGTAGCGAGGAGAGCAGTCTTGAAGTCAGTGAATGTCGTGGTAGCGAGGAGAGCAGTCTTGAAGTCAGTGAATGTCGTGGTAGCGAGGAGAGCAGTCTTGAAGTCAGTGAATGTCGTGGTATCGAGGAGAGCAGTCTTGAACTCAGTGAATGTCGTGGTAGCGAGGAGAGTAGTCTTGAAGTCAGTGAATGTCGTGGTAGTGAGGAGAGCAGTCTTGAAGTCAGTGAATGTCGTGGTAGCGAGGAGAGCAGACTTGAAGTCAGTGAATGTCGTGGTAGCGAGGAGAGCAGTCTTGAAGTCAGTGAATGTCGTGGTATCGAGGAGAGCAGTCTTGAAGTCAGTGAATGTCGTGGTAGCGAGGAGAGCAGTCTTGAAGTCAGTGAATGTCGTGGTAGTGAGGAGAGCAGTCTTGAAGTCAGTGAATGTCGTGGTGGTAGCGAGCAGGTTAAATCAAATTCAAAACAGAAGTCTTGCTGATTCCTCTTAGGAAAACAGGTACTATGGCATATTTGCTACGGAACATTGTGTATAACGTATTCACTTATGTCATGGTTTTTGCTACAATTAAAATACACGAAAGACGGATCTTCGTTTTAGCCACAAGCACGTAAAATGTCTCTCAAATTCTTATCTGATGTTGAAATTGGAAACGAGAGAATCTCCTACATTATGTATGAATTGACGTCTACATTTTTGTCTAAATCTAGCCAGATTATAGATCATCCGATGTCTTGTTGTTTGCAACCTGCAGGTTGCGATATACAGGTCCTTGCATTATTGAAGATGTTTTGGGGACATGCCAAAAACATAAATTGAATAGCAAATAATGGTCCTATTATCTCTTGTGTTTATGACCACTGTTATCTTATCGACTTGCATCAACTATCATTTGTCTGCAATGCGAAACCACCTGGTGTAAGAAAGATACGTTTCAAAATGATAACCCAGCAAACACAAAAACGTTTTAAAAACGTTTTAAATAAGTTATATTTTGGCTTTTGGTTTAGGTAAAAACGTTTTAATAACATTAAAATGTCGGGTTATATAAAGGTCATGATAACGTTTTAAAACGTTTTGTATGAAAACACACTACAACAATATTTTTTAATGTTTTCAAAAGATGTTATTGTAAACTATTTTTGCAAACATTTTTGCAAAATATTTTGTCAATAGTTAAATAACATTATGTTACAATATTTAAATCCAGCAAACACAGAAATGTTCTTAAAATGTTTTTTTCAAAACCTTTTAATAACATTTAAATGTCGGGTTATATAAAGGTCATAAAAATGTTTTTAAAACGTTATTGCAAATGTTTTGGGCAAACATTTTTCGCAAAATATTTTTTCAACCCCAAAATAACATTCTGTTTAGAATGTTTTGTATCAAGTGTTCAAGAATGTTTTTGGAATGTTATTAAAACGTTTTTATACCATTTATATAACCCGACATTTAAACGTTATCTGTAAAACATTTTTGTTTGCTGAGCAGTAGATTATCAAAAAATGTTTTTTAAGGTTATGAAAACGTTATATCGGGGCCTACTCTTAATATACCCTTTATATAACCCGACATTTAAACGTTTTCTGACAACCTTTTGCGAATGATGTCGAAAACGTTTTGTGTTTGCTGGGAAGTATCGGTATTATGCCAATTATTGAAGATATCTTTATAAATACGAAGTGTCCCGCAAATTGTAGGGAAAACAAAACCAGGTTAAAGTCTTTGAAACTTCAAAATAGAAGTGGAATAATAGTCTTGGTTAAGGGCTGGGGTATGAACGTTTGGACAGTATTTATTTTGGGGCATTAGAGCACATCAGACATATCGAATTGCATTCTGAGTACAAAGAATGTCATTCTGATATCAATTAATTTTGATTTTTGAAATTCGCAATTTAATACACATTTTATGGCAAATCATTAAAAATTGATATTTTTGATATTTAATAGTACTTGAAGTAAATTTTATAAATCTGATGATTTATACTTAAAGTGTATGTAGGTGGGATGAAAAGCCGACGATCAATTGAAAATTTTGACCTTTCGTATTGAAGATATGGATTTTTTCCCCAAAACACGCAAAAAAAAATAGGTCTTTTTGGGAAAAAACCCATATCTTCAATATGAAAGGTCAAAATTTTCAATTGACCGTCGGCTTTTCTTCGCTGCTACATGCACTTTAAGAATATATCATTCGATTTATATAATTTACGTCGAGGACTGTTATATATCAACAATTTGAAAAATATCAAATTTTTATAATTTGTCATAAAAGTTGTATTATATTGTGATTTTCAAAAAATGAAAATTATTTGAAATCAGAAAGACATGTTTCGTATTCAGAATGCAATTCGATAGATCTGAGGTGCTCTCATGTCCCACAAAAAATACTGTCGAAACGCAATAAACGCTCATTTTAGATCCCTTAATTTCCATTTCGGAATAGCCTGTACCTGTAATTACAATAACAAAATTGTGGGATGGAGATCACAGGATGACAATAAAATAAAAAAAACATCTTAAGGTACACAAAGCAAAGGCCTTAAATAAATAATGTTATAGAGTACAAACCTTAAATTTACATAATACAAGACATAAAATATACAGGTCAACAAAGGAAATCAGCGGAAACACATAATGGAAAAAAAAACTCATGATGGAAGAGGATCGTCTTATTGTGATGGGAAGTTTATTCCATTAACGAGAAGCACATAAAGTAAATGTCCTGTCGCCTGCTCTAAGGTGAGCCTTGGGGTAATCCAAACGAAGGTAATCATTGACGGATCTGAGATTACAGGTTGGATGATAAATATGGATAAACATGTCACTAACAAATACTCATGTGCCATGGACAATAAGATATTGAAACGATCAACCCCAGTGGCGTAGCCAGAATTTGGGTGTGAGGGCGCAAAGCCAAATTGTCATCCCCATTTAGGGGGCAAGGCCAGATTTTCTTCCCCATTTGTCAATTTTTTGTCTCATTTTTGGTCATTTTAAGGACACTTTGCTCTTTATTGCCCCCATTTTGTCCCTGAAAAACTGATTTACCCATACCATAACTGATATTTCCAACCCATAACAGTTTAAAGAGCTAGGCACTACACAACCATTTCAAAGCCAAGAAGCAAACACATGAGAAAATTAACTTCAACGTATGCGAAAGTTTAAATTCAGTGCATGATTTTCGCAATGTTTCTTTACTCGTTCATTTTAGTTCTTTATCACCAATTCTGCTAAAACATCCATCATGTTTCTGTAAGGTGGTGATCCGATTGACAGCCTTATCCACATACATGAGTTATGCAAAAGAGTTTCGACTTTCTTGTCAACCTTGTAAAAAATTCTTGTCTTTTCTCTGAAAATGTCAAGAGGCTGTTATTTATATCGTATTGTTTAGATGCAACATTTGATACTTACAGATTTGTTTTGTTGGAATTGTTCAAACTTTGACCATTGAAATAATACAATGTAATAGCGGCGCTGCAGTATTAGTTTCTATAAATCATGCGATTATCAATATTGCTTTAGATGTTTGACATCTAAACAACTAAACTGCAATCCCTCCGTAACCCAATTCCAAAGAGCTTACAAGCAGACATTTACTCCTGGGCATTTTTAAAATTGCATTCTTTGCTTTGAATTAGATACAGCAAAAAGGCTAACTGTCTCCGATTGACAAAATCCTAATTCTACAACCTGTATTATAGCGTTTCCCTAGTGTCGTTTTGCTTTGATAATGAAACGGCAGTCAAATCACTGATGTATCGCATTCGAAAGCAATCAAATCTACCTACAAGACATTTGATTAAGTAGTCAACAGGGAATCCCATCCCAGTGACCTGTTTTCCAAGGATGATATGATAGATCTGCACATGCTGTATGATTTTGATTTGATGAAAATGCCATTCAATTTTCTTAATATAAATTGGGTTTCCCTTTCTTTCAATTTGAATAAGACGCTTAAATATGTTTTACTTATTGTTAAATTTACCATTGTTTTTATTTACGTCATCATTGCATTGTTTGCATTTTATCATTTCAGTGTGATGGGCTTTTACATTGTCACAACAACAAAACAAGTGCAGGGTTTGAAAGAGGAAATATTCAAGTATATGATTTTGAGGCAAACAAAAAAGGTTTAACTTCATGAACTTGGTCATGTTGCTTCAAAGATTGATAAGTGATGCAACGTGAAAAAGTTGAAAACACAACTTAAGGGTTTTAAGGTAGGTTTGACCGCAGTTCCATTGCAAAAACAAAAAGGCTATAGGGAGAATTTAATTTGTAAAAAGAGATTGAAGACGAGGATTTTGTCAAAAGGAGACACTGTAACCTTTTCCTGTAGAGCAGTCTTGAAGTCAGTGAATGTCGTGGTGGCGAGCAGGTTGGATAAAATTAAAAACAGAAGTCTTGCTGAGGCCTCGTAGGAAAATAAGTACTATGCCTATGGCATATTTGCCACGAAACATTTTTATTTAATCATCTTTATTAACAAAAGAAGAAGAACAAATAACCCCAAGATCAACTGAGATCCATACCGATCTCAGGCAAGGGTAAACACAATTACAAACAGCAAATATACACATAAACAATGAGGAAATACATCATGGCAGTGAGAAAAACTTATATGACTTCTTGGACATTCCACTTTGGCTCATGTCTTGAGCTGAAGATTGAGTAAGATGACATGAGAACAGATTTGATAATTTGGTCTTTCAATACCTTGAATTTTTTGGGGTGTTAAGTTGTTTTGACAAACGAGTCAGCCTATTTTTGTTGTCGGTGTCAATCAAGCCTCTAGAGCCGACTTCGATGGCAATTAACGAGCAATCATACCCGGCGTCGGTAATGTCGGAAACAAGGGAAGCGTATCGATCATGTTTGATAGAGTTGGCTTTACCAATGTTCGGCTCGAATGGCACCGACAGTTCAAATAGAATGACTCGCTTGTCTGCCGGCCAAAATAAAACAATGTCGGGTTTTTGGGATGTGGCAATTATGTTGGGCGGTATTGTACCGCCAGCGATGGTATTATTTTCAATGTCGACATATGTATTCCGGAATGTCATGATTTTTGCCACAAGTAAAATACACGAAAAACCGATCGTAGTTTTAGCCACAAGGATGTGAAACTTCTCTCAAATTGTTATCTGATGTTGAAATTGGAAACGAGAGAATCACCTGTATCATGTATGAAATGACGTCTAAATCTAGCCAGATTATAGATCATCCATTGTCTTGTTTGCAACCTGAAGGCTGCGATATACAGGACCTTGCATTATTCAAGATGTTTCGGGGACACGCTAAAACATAAATTGAATATCAAATAATGGTCTTATTTTCTCTTGTGTTTCTAACTTCTGTCGTCTTATCGACTTGCATCAACTTTCATTTGTCTGCAATGCGAAACCACCTGGTGTAAGAAAAATGGAAATCGATTCGTTTGATCCGCAAGACATGCCGACTGTATACATCTAATATAGATACGTTTCAAAATGATAAGTATCGGTATTATGCCATGCAGAACTTGAAACTCAAAGACATCACAGTATCAGCAAATAATATTATTGAAGATATTTTTTATATAAATCTAAAGTGTACCGCAAATTGTAGGGAAAACAATACCAGGTTAAAGTCATTGAAACTTCAAAATTGAAGGGAATAATAGTCTTGGTTAATTGCCATTTTGGAATAGTCTGTACCTGTAATTACAATTGGTCAATACCAAAATGGGGATGGAGTTCACAGGATGACACCAGATATCACCTACAAATACTCATGTGCAATGGACAGTAAGATATTGGAACGATCGACCCCAGTGGCGTAGCCAGGATTTTGGTGTGAGGGGGCAAAGCCAAACTTTCGTCCCCATTTGTCAATTTTTTGTGCCATTTTTGGTAATTTTAACGACATTTTTGCTCTTTATCGTCCCCATTTTGTCCCTGAAAAACTGATTTACCCATACCATAACTGAAGTATCCAACCCAGAACAGTAATTTTAAAGAGGCACTCACAACCATTTCAAAGCCAAGAAGCAAACACAAGAGAAAAGTAACTTCAACGTATGCGAAAGTTTAAATTCAGTGCATGGTTTTCGCAATGTTTCTTTACCCGTTCATGTTGTTAGCTCTTTATCACCAATTCTGCTAAAATTTCACCATATTTCTGTAAGGTAGTGATCCGATTGACAGACTTATCCACATACATGATTTATGCAAAAGAGTTTCGACTTTCTTGTCAACATTGTTAAAAATTCTTGTCTTTTCTCTGAAAATGTCAAGAGGCTGTTATTTATATCGTATTGTTTAGATGCAACATTTGATACTTACAGATTTGTTTTGTTGGAATTGTTCAAACTTTGACCATTGAAATAATACAATGTAATAGCGGCGCTGCAGTATTAGTTTCTATAAATCATGCGATTATCAATATTGCTTTAGATGTTTGACATCTAAACAACTAAACTGCAATTCCTCCGTAACCCAATTCCAAAGAACTTACAAGCAAACATTTACTCCTGGGCATTTTTAAAATTGCATTCTTTGCTTTTAATTAGATACAGCAAAAAGGCTAACTGTCTCCGATTGACAAAATTCTCATTCTACAACCTGTATTATAGCGTTTCCCTAGTGCCTTTTTTGCTGATGTATCGCATTCGAAAGCAATCAAATCTACCTACAAGACATTTCATTAAGTAGTAAACAGGGAATCCTATCCCAGTGACCTGTTTTCCAAGGATGATATGATAGATCTGCACATGCTGTATGGTTTTGATTTGATGAAAATGTCATTACAATTTTCTTAATATAAATTGGGTTTCTTTTTCTTTCAATTTGAATAAGACGCTTAAATATTTTTTACTTATTGTTAAATTTACCATTGTTTTGATTTATGTCATCATTGCATTGTTTGCATTTTGTCATTTCAGTGTGATGGGCTTTTACATTGTCACATCTATACTAATAAAATAATAAGCGGTCTCTGTCTATCTGTCTGTCTATCTATCTGTCTGTCCGGCTATGCGTTTCGCCGCGCTTCGACGCATGGCGCTGAAATTTCGGATATAGGTAGGTATTGGGAAAAGCATGTTGGCCATGTGGTTTTGAAGGTCAAAGGTCAAATGGGGGGAAATACCCCACGTGGATACAAAGCAGCAAGTGGATAAAAAGAATCCAGTAGACAATCTACAACAAGTTTCAAGCTGCACAAGCGGGTTTCATTCAGCTTTTGGCTATCTGCCCAATTTGAAATGCACTGTAATGTCTACCCAGAATGCATTGCTGCAAATGATTTGTACATTTCAAACTTTGTCCGATCGGGCCCAAACTTGCTGCCAATGAATTCTATAAGCGCCCATACGCCAATAAGTGCCCACACCCCAATAAGTGCCCATACCCCAATAAGCACCCATACCCCAATAAGCGCCCATACCCCAATAAGTGCTCTCACAGCATCAGGGCTCTCACAGCCGCAGGTGCACTAGTCAACAAAACAAGTGAAGGGCTTGAAATATTCAGGTATATGAGGCAAACAAAACGGTTTTAACTTAATGAACTTGGTCGCGTTTGAACCTTGTTCCATTGTTTATAACAATAGAAACCGGCTCCAACTGGACGGAACCGCCCGGAACCGGCGGTCGACCGCCGACTCGAGTTTTGATTTCATCCCTAAGGTATAGTTAGTCACTATGGCGAGTTACAGATGAGTTAGTTAGATCAACAGCATATTGACATCAACTATAAGATTTTCTGTAGATTCTCTGAATCCCCTTTGGGAAAATCAGCATAATAATTCTCTAACTCGCCTGGGGACTAACTACATATTCTATAATTCGCCTTACTCTCTTTGTTGGGAAATGTGAACTCATCGCTATATGTCATAATTCACCTTGGGTACTAATCGTAGATTTCATAACTCATCTTAGATAGGTAGAATCATAACATTTTAACTTTTAAAATATCTTCTTTAAAATGCAATAAAATGAAATGACAATTTTGCATATAACAAATGATGGTTCAACCATGTCTGCAGGTTAAATAATTACAAAGTTATGCCATAATTCACCTTGGATACTAACCGTAGATTTCATAACTCATCTTAGACTTAGAGACTAACCGTAGATTTTACTAACAACTCATCTTAGAGACTAACCGTAGATTTCATAACTCATCTTATAGACTAACTAACCGTAGATTTCGTAACTCATCTTAGAGACTAACCGTAGATTTCGTAACTCATCTTAGAGACTAACCGTAGATTTCATAACTCATCTTATAGACTAACTAACCGTCGATTTCGTAACTCATCATAGAGACTAACCGTAGATTTCGTAACTCATCTTAGAGACTAACCGTAGATTTCATAACTCATCTTAGAGACTAACTATAGATTTCATAACTCGCCTTAGTACTAACCACCTTTGGGGATAATCGTAGGTTTCAAAAGTGACCTTGAGGACTTCCTGAAACGGGTACATGTATTACATCTTGCAATCTCTGCAGGAGTAACTCGCCTTTTTGTTAAACACCTCGCCTGACTCTAACTCGCCCATTTTAACTCCCCGTTTACTTGTTCTCCTTTTGCTGCACCCCAGGTAATTTAAAGCAAAGAAGGCAATTTAAAAATGATCCAGGAGTAAATGTTTGTATGTGTAGGCAATTTGAAATTGGGTCACGAAGGAATTAAGGTTTGGTTATCGAGTATATTTGACACATGTGTGCCTACTTCAAACATTTCCTAATATAGAGCATCATAGAGAAACAACGTTATAAGATTGAAATAAAATTTAAATTAACAATCGAAATTTAATTTAAACGATGCGTCACAGTCTCTTAACATATTAGAAGGAAATGATAGAATTTGTATAAATTGAATATTGGAAAAATTGTCGTTTGGTGAAAATTCATGAATTGGTGAAATTTCATGAATTTTTATTAAAATAAAGAGCATAATCTAGAGCAGTTTATTTTACATTTTTACTTCAGACGATTTCAAATCGATGCAGTGTGACCTATTTTTACCATTTGAGCTGACAAAACAAAACACCGTCATTTAATATTAGTCAATGCTTATGCACTTTTTACAATCTTGAACGATCGAAGTTAATACCTCAGTCTATAATCATTCTTGTATACTAGTAATTTATTGTGAGGCAACGCGACTAAGTAGGGCGAATATTGGCAAAATAATATTCATGATGACTGTACAATTTATTGGTTCTTCGTTTTTGACCATAATATTATGATATCTTCTCTAAATGCATACCCTATGTATTTTCCTTGATGAAATAAACGACTAATTATGTTTTAGTGAGCTTTATTGCATGTATCACTTGTACCTTTTTTTTTACAGAAAAGGACAACTTTTGAACCCATTCTTCTGTAATGCAAGAAATGTTAAATTTGTAAAAAAATGCACTGAAAAATACCATTCTTTATAAAAAAAAAAGTAACACCTCTTATTTGCCTGCCTTCTGTCTTTAAAAGGTATTAATCGATTTGGTGTTTGAAGTTTAGTTATTTTTGTATGTGAGAACTGTGTACTATAACTTTGCCTGATTGTTTCTTGATTTGTTTTTTGTATTTTAATGTTTTCAGAAAATGTGCTATTTCACCTGCAAGAGTTGTGACTGTATTGGATTTTCGTTTACTCTTTATGTTGTGGATTTTGCTGTATTTTGTTTACCAAATCGTCAACTTTCAAATACCCGACGTCCGTCTGATTTACTCCCAGTGGATAACAATTTGAAGAATCGCAAACTCCCATTTTGAATAGCTTTATTATAGACGACCTATTTTGTCTTTTATGCAAATCCTGGTCAAATGTGTATCATGTCAATTCTAATCAAACCTTTTACCCGCATTTCCACTACTCAAATAACCGAAAGCAACAAATTATCACGTCCCCAGTCAAATAACGAGCCGACTACACTATTAAAGATTTTTCTGCATGTAGTGGCACATTATACGTGCAGAACCACATTTTCCCTAACATAGTTATATCATTTCTGCATCAGACAAATTTGTTAGGTATTACCTAATCCATTCGTGTCGACAAAAATGCTATATCAATAAAGAGCACACAATTTGACGATACATACGTATATGCGATTGTGAATTTCGTGAACAAAAAAAGGGGGATTTGTACTTCAGTAATGACCGATAAACAAACATCGCTACCCAATAAGCTGGCCATATCTCCTTGCAGCATCAAAGTATAAATGAAGACCTGAGCGCAAAAAGACCGTAAGTCCACTTGGCCCCTCAACATGTATACACTAAAGTTACGTATAGTTTCTTGGTTTTTTATGTTTAAGGGGGTACTACACCCCTGGCCAATTGTGTGGCTATTTTTGCATTTTGCTCAAAAATTATAGCGCATTGGTGACAACTCAAGGCAAGAAGTTATTGATTTATTGAACAAATATTGGTATTCCCTCATTTTTGACTGTAACTCCACAACTGTTGTCTGTGCTGAAATAAAATTTCCAGGGTATAAACATCATGAAAGGTTTTGAAAGATTTGTTTTGGCCCCTGAACATGTATAAAACATTACCAAACTATACGAAACTATACACAACTTTAGTGTATACATGTTGGGGGCCAAGTGGACTTACGGTCGTCTTGTGCTCAGGTCTGCAAATGTGTTCGTTGGTGTTTTACTTCTTTTTTATTTATTAATGAAAATAACTTAGAATATTAAAAAATGCCAATGCCCTATCATGGGCATATGAAGTCATGCTTTTTAAGACATCTAATTTGAAGATAAATTTGAGATACATGACACCATTATACACGTAATGTGTAACGCCTGAAAGAAGTGTCAATGCCCAGCCAACACTTATGTGACTTCTAACCTTTTTTAAATTACTTTTTGAATCATGGTAAACACACCTTCCCAAATGGCTTTGGAAATAAAAAGTAAGTAGTAATCAGACAACACTTTAGGATTTGTAATATTTTATATTACCTTTTAATTTAAAGTAAATACATTTTCCCATAAGACATTGGAAATAAAAGGTCAGCAATATACAGCCAATACTTTTAAGATTTCTAACATTTCATATTACTTTTTGTGTCGTGGATAATATAATTTCCCAAAAGGCTTTGAAAAGTAAGGAGTATTGGGTTATACAAAGCACTCTAAACGTGAGTGTTATTTACAATGTGGGGAACTTGGGATATTGGTTAAATGTTTAAGACTTTTTGATTCATATAATACATATATTATATCGGTAAACTAAAACATATAAATACAAAGTATATACGTTCCAACAACTCTGTTCCTCTGCTTCATAGACTACTCGAAGGCCTTTGATTGTGTCCAGCATGATAAGTTATGATGCATCATGAAGGAAGTGAGGTTCTCTGCACATATGGTGGACTTGATAAAATCTTTGTACTAAGGACAGAAAGCCAGTTTATAATTGGCCAAGGAGTACGTCAGGGAAGTATTTTTATCAATCTTTTTAACATCTATGCAGAGTACCGTATATTATGAGATTTGCACTTGATGGATACTACTCCCTATTCCAGAAAAATACAGCATTAATTTTTTGGGATAAAAAAAAACATTATCCTGTTTTGCCAAATGAAACATAGCTAAATCCTAATCCTTTAGTTAGTCCTAACTGGCAATAAAAGTAAAATTTTAATATTTGGCCAATTTTTGGAAATAAGGGCCTGAAACATGCGTTTTTAGGTTTTTTTTCGTATGCTGTGACAATCAAGCTCAAAGACTTGTACTAAGACTAATTTCAGTTTATGCATTCTAGTTTTTGAAAAAGAAATGTTTCATATTTATAATCCATTATTTAATTATAGTAACACAAAAAAGTGAGAATTAGAGCAAAATTGCGGCATCTACTCAAGATTTTGAATGCTTAGACTTGTTCCAAGTCTTTGATTTTTGTGACTCGATTGTCAGAAAACATGACAAAAATGCATGTTTTTGGCTCTTTTTTCAAGAAAGTGGCCAAATATTAAAATTTTACTTTTATTGCCAGTTAGGACTAACTAAAGGATTAGGATTTAGCTATGTTTTATTTTGCAGAACTTGATCATATTTTTTTAATCCCAAAAAATTAGTGCTGTATTTATCTGGAATGGGGAGTACGGAATGGTATCAATCGGAGGTAGACGAATAAATAACCTTAGGTATGCTGATGACACCACCCTTATTGTAAGAACAGCAACTGAACTTCAGGACCTAATAAACATGGGGTGGAGTATGGACTGTTCCTTAATGTCAACAAGACAAAGGTCATGATCTATGGAGTTAAAGCAGACCAGCAGTTAAAGGCTGAAGAAGAGAACATAGAGGTCAAAAGACGCCTGGCCATGGCAAGAACATCAGCCATAGCTCTTACTGACATTTAAAAAGACAGAGGAGTTTCTAGAGCAACCAAAATAAGCATCATGAATGTCCTGGTCCTTCCAATTGCTATATATGGCTCTGAAACATGGGCTGTCGGAAGAGTAGACAGATCCAGGATTCAAGCTTTTGAAAAGATGCTGAGAATTTCCTGGAAAGATCACAAAGCAAATGAATTTGTCAGAAGTCAACTTGATGAGCATGTCAAATGGTCAGTGTGCTAGAAGATTGATCGCAACAAATTGCAGTACTTTGGTCACACCTCAAGAAGAAATGGTGACAACATGGAGAAGATAATAGTTCAGGGTCAAGTTGAAGGCCTTCGCAGAAGACCCAGACAGAAGCTCCGCTGGACAGATGGAATCAAAGAATCCACTGGCTTACGAATGCTTACCGTCTTGCATTGGACAGGCAGAGTTGGGACAACATCATCAAAAGGGTCACAACGGGTCAGTCATGACATAGGACGACGACGATCATGACGATTGACATCCTCTTCTCACATACATGAGTTGTAATGTCAGTTTGTTGTTAAGCATTTCTTAAGGGGTGGGGTATGAACCTTTGGACAGTATTTATTGTGGGACATTAGAGCACATCAGACATATCGAATTGCATTCTGAATACGAAGAATGTCCTTCTGATATCAAATAATTTTGATTTTTTGAAATTCGCAATGTAATACACATTTTATGGCAAATCATTAAAATTGATATTTTTGATATTTAACAGTACTCGAAGTACACTTTATAAATCTGATGATTTATATTTGAAGTATGTAGGTGGGATGAAAACCGACGATCAATTGAAAATTTTGACCTTTCGTGTTGAAGATATGGATTTTTTTCCCAAAACGCCAAAATAAAAAAGGCCTTTTGGGAAAAAAATCCATATCTTCAATATGAAAGGTCAAAATTTTCAATTGATCGTCGGCTTTTCCTCCCAGCTACATACACTTTAAGAATATATCATTAAATTTATAAAAAAAAATTCGAGGACTGTTATATCTCAAAAATGTGAAAAATATCAAATTTTATTAATTTGTCATAAAATTTGTATTTAATCGTAAATTTCATGCTTCGTATTCAGAATGCAATTCGATACGTCTGAGGTGCTCTCATGTCCCACAAAAAATACTGTCGAAATGCCATAAACGCTCATTCCAGATCCCTTAACGCATTGTTAATATACTGCGCACAAAATGTATTTGTACACTTAAACCTAAAGCGACATTAAACCTAAATTATCAAATAAAGTAAACAATAAATGGAGAATTGTTGTTCTGCGTATTTTGGTACCTCATTCAGCACGATGCTAGTTTATTCCTTCAATGTTATATATTGCTTTATAGATGTCTAAAATAGACATGGATTTATAAAATAAGACCAATCCGTAATTCTTCTGTGGTCCAAAAATTCCAAGTAGCCTACAAGCAAACATTAATCATGGATTATTTTAAAATTGCATTCTTTGTTTAAATTAGATACAGCAGATAGGCTAAGTGTCTCTGATTGACAAAATCCTCATTCTTCAACCTGTATTATGATGTTTCCCTTGAAAGCTCTTGAGCCTTTTTGCTTTGGTAATGAAACGGCAGTCAAATCAACTGACACAATTTGTACCGCATTTGAATGCAATCAAATCTATCCACAAGACATTTCATAAGTGGTAAACAGGGAATCCCAGTGACCTGTTTTCCACGGATGATATGATAAGGATAATGAACTGAGTGCAATGCATTCGTCAAGATAATCGCACGCGCCGTGGAGTTATTGCATTTAGCTCGAGAGCCGATAGGCTCGAGAGCTAAATGCAATAACTCCATGGCAAGTGCAATTATCTTGACGAATGCATTTGCACGAGTACATTATCCGTCATACACTTTGAGTGTATTAAAACAATAGGCAATATTAATTGCTGCATTCATTATATTAGTTTTAATATTAGGGAAAATATCTTATATTTTAAAAACACCGTCAGGCCATTGACCAGCTAGGTAGCATTTAACTGGTAAAGAAAATCAATCCCTGTATAAGTTAGCTATCAATGGTATCGATTGCGCCATACGTCATACTTTAGTAACTTATTCACGTATGGTTTGTAACCAATTGACTTTATGTTGTGATCATTTAATATCGTGGTTTCGAACACAGAGAGCACTGAACCAGTTCACCTGGAAACGATCGATTTAGATGTCCGACTAGTACTACGGTGAATTGAGATGAGAGAAAAAACATATCAATATCAACTGGACTTTATAGCTCTATAATTTGAACTTTAAAATCTACTTATATTAAAACACACGACATTGGGATTTTACAATTTGTTCAGTATTATAAAGCATGATCATGATATTATGCGTTAGTGTGTGTTTCCCGGGCTCGGCCATGTTATTTTAGATATAGGCCTACATGTATTTCATTTGTAAAATGCTGAATATTTTGCAATGGTGTCATCTTGTATAATTAGGCCCCTATGATCCACTGTGATTATGATCCACCTGTTTTTGGCCCTTTTTAATTAATAGAAGCTCGATTATTCTCATTTGATGTTTGATTTATTTGAGGTCATTAATCATAATTTATGACAATGATATTTGCAAAATAGAACACCGTTTGTAACTATACCATTTTAACACCACAGAATGTATATTCGTACTTTTTTGATGGTATATATATCGAACAGACAATTATATAGTTATGTGACCTCTGTGTCGAAAGCGCCACCTAACTCTACTATATAGTTATGTGAAAGTAGTATTTCTAGTATTTGAGCGTGCACGTATTATCCAGAATCTATTGTTTAGCGTGCGGGTTTTAGATAATGCATTGTTTAGCGTGCAGGTTTATATAATTTGGGCTATGAAGGGTAGTTCGCGAAAATAATGCACGGGAGAAGAATGTACGATGAATAGAAACGGGCACTAGAAGTGTATGATAGATCGATAGACGCTGTATGGTTTTGATTTGATGAAAATGTTATTTCAAGTTTCTTAATACAATTACAATTTTTTCTTTATAGTATTGTTTTTGTTTAGCTCAACATTGCATTGTTTGCATTTTATCATTTGAGTGTGTTGGCCTTTAAATTTCCACAAAAAAAAACACCCAAAAAAAAACCAAAACAAAACAAAAAACCCCAAAAACAACAACCACAAGTCAGTGGCGGGAAAGCGGAATTATCAAGGTATATAATTTTGAGGCAAACTAAACGTTTTTAACCCGGTCATATTGTCTCACAATTATTTATAGACGATAGGTGAGTTAAAATACAAGGTTGTTTTTATGTACAGGTATGATTGTATTCTAATTATTCTAATTTGGTACAAATTATGTAAGTTAATTTGATTTTTGTTCCATTACCAAAACAAAAAGGACATTATTATAGAGATTGGAGAATAGTATTTTGTCAAATGGAGAAACTATGGCCATTATCTGGATTGCTAATATAAAGGCAAGTTATGAAGTAGGTTGCATAACAAACTGACATTGAGGACTTCCTGAAACTGGCATTGAGGACATGACGTAATCTCTGCAGGGAGTAACGCGCCTTATTTCAAACAAATTTTCTTACTCTATAACTAACTCGTCCATTTTTATGCTAGTCAAATTAAAAAAATCACCCACCACTAATTGCAACAGAATCCATTTTGCATGCGTCCTTCTCCTTTGACCTTTTTGCCTATAACTCAAGAACAATATGTCGGAGACTGGTTAAACTATACTTTTTTGTGAGAACAATACATTGGTATGGTTGTTAACAGGATTTGACTAACTTTGAAATTTCACCCCTGCATAAGCGGCCATTTTGATTTTTGGGACCTTTTGATGTGTGGCTTTTCTAAAATGAATGGTGATTAAATGGATTCTGTTGCAATTAGTGGTGAGTTTACCCCTTTTTTTTCTTAATTTTCACTCGCCGTTTATGATTGTTACTCTTTTGCTGTACTTAATTTAAAGCAAAGAAGGCAATTTATAAATGATCCAGGAGTAAATATTTGCTGGTGTATGCTATTTGGAATTGGGTCACGGATCGAGTATCACATGTGTGCCTACTTCAAACATTTACTAATTATAGACCATCGCAAAGAAACTACGTATAAAAATTGAAATTGAATGAAACTCTAATTGACAATCAAAATTTAATTTAAACGACACTCTACAGCTTCTTAACGCAATGAAAGAGTTCGTATTGGACAAACATTCATTTTTTTTTTATGAACGAGTAACATATCTTCTTTTTGTGTGCCACATTTGGTATTTTAGAAGGTAACAATAATGGATGTCTTTGGTGTTTAAAATTGGTTCATTTAGGTATGCAAGGACTGTATACACTAGTTTGTAAGTTATGGTATAATAAAATTGGAAATTGAGATATCGGCCTTAAAAATATTATTGATAATATTTTAAACATTATTAACATCACCAATTTGCAACAAACCCAAATTGTGAAAAAATCACCCCGGGTAGATTTTTTGCTATTTCTCCATTTACGATCCTGCCCAAGAGTTTGGATATTTCGATATACCACGTCACATATGTTTTGGACATTGCTGTATATTATATACCAAATCGTCAATGTTAGAACATGAAGGTAGTAGAGGCCCCTTCATGGTTAGAATACCCGACGTCAGTTTGATTTACTGACGGTGAACAATTTGAAGATAAAAACCTCCCATTTTGCGTACAGCTTAATTACAGATGACCTACTTTTTACTTTTATGCGAATTCTGATAGAATGGTCAGCATACCAATTTTAATAAATCATATATTTTTACCCAAATAACTGAAAGTAACACGTTAGTAAGTCCCCAGTCAAATAACAAGCTGATTACACTTTTAAAGTTGTTCCTGCATGTAGTTGCACATCAATTGCACTCTGTTTCAGTAAAGCATATTTTCCTTGAGACTGTTTCATTATTGGACAAATGTGCCAGGTACCTAGTCATTCGTGCCGACGAAAATGCTACATCAATAAAGTGGCGACGGTTTGACGATACATACATATACCCGAGCCTAGCATCCTCTTTTTAGAACATTTTTCAGTAGATATCCACGAAAAAAGCTTATTTCCAAAATTTCAGTTGATTCCGATTTTGCGTTTGCGAGTTAAGCATGATTATGTGTATTTACCTGCTCCATAGACAATGTGTTGTAATTTCGTTCTGGTATACCAGAACGAAATTCAAATTTCACGATATCTTTGCTAAACGAATTAATCTGCAAGAAATATTTTGTACATAAACATTATATAGCCAGAGGTTTCCAGTGCATATAAAAATCTCAACTTTTTTTTAGAAAAGTAGGGGGATGATGCTGTGGATCACGAAATGCCCTTTTAAGGGATCTAAAATGAGCGTTTATTGCGTTTCGACAGTATTTTTTGTAGGACATGAGAGCACCTCAGACCTATCGAATTGCATTCTGAATACGAAGCATGTCTTTCTGATATCAAATAATTTTCATTTTTTGAAAATCACAATATAATACAAATTTTATGACAAATTATAAAAATTTGATATTTTTCAAATTTTTGATATATAACAGTCCTAGAAGTAAATTATATAAATCTAATGATATATTCTTAAAGTGTATGCAGCAGGGAGGAAAAGCCGACGGTCAATTGAAAATTTTGACCTTTCATATTGCAGATATGGATTTTTTCCCAAAAAGACCTATTTTTTTGGTGTTTTGGGAAAAAAAATCCATATCTTCAATACGAAAGGTCAAAATTGTCAATTGATCATGGGCTTTTCATCCCACCTACATACACTTTAAGTATAAATCATCAGATTTATAAAGTTTACTTCAAGTACTGTTAAATATCAAAAATATCAATTTTAATGATTTGCCATAAAATGTGTATTAAATTGCGAATTTCAAAAAATCAAAATTATTTGATATCAGAATGACATTCTTTGTATTCAGAATGCAATTCGATATGTCTGATGTGCTCTGATGTCCCAAAATAAATACTGTCCGAACGTTCATACCCCAGCCCTTAAGTAAATCGCTTTATTGATATGTCAAAATCACGTATGTGTCAATAGCTCAGTAGCGACTTACGTAAGTACCTTAACCCTTGCCGCTGTGTTCGTTGAGAGAAGAGCCATCTTTTCTAAAAAGGCGGAGTTTCGCATTTGTGTTGAATAATAACAAATAACTAATATAAAAACACTGATGCCCTATCATGATATAATGTCTTGTTATTTTTGAAACATCTAATTTGAAGATACATAACACCATTAAACATGTAACGTGGTGACGCCTGAAAGTAGTGTCAACGACCCACCAACACTTATAAGATTTCTAACATTTCATTAAGCATTAAGCATTAAGCAGTATCGGCTTAAATAAAGCACTTTAAACGAGAGTGTTATTTACAAGTTGGTTAATCGGGATCATAGACTTTTTGCAGTCTATGCTGGGATGTTGGTTAAATCGCGAGTTAAGACTTTGATTTGCATACCTACTTCAGTTTTTACCTTTAAAAATCTTTTCCATGGATGTTGTGTCCACAGTATAGATAGGAATTACTGTCCCATGATTCAAATAAAGTAACAGTCATCTTCGACATTAAAATATGATGTGCGTTTATGAGATCTTTACTTTTAAGCCCAGTTAGTTGCAAAGTGTATGGATTTCATAAGTCTTGCAGGTGTTTTGATTAAGGCTTGGAGCTAAGTTATAACTCATCCACTGAAGACCTTGAATTACCAGAAAAATGTTGTTGGTAAAAATGCACCTTGCTTCAAAAAGAGTTATGGCTTCCTCAAGGTCATACAGGGGTCAAACTTCAAAATTGATCAGATTTTGTTTAAAGCCACATCACAAGTAATCATGTGATCAAGACGATTCAGAAAAAAGTATACTCAAAAGGGCATTTCGTGATCCACAGCATCATCCCCACACTTTTTCCAAAAAAGTTGAGACTTTTATACCACTGGAAACCTCTGGCTACAAAATGTTTATGTACAAAAAATAATTCTTGTAGATTAATTCGTTTAGCAAAAATATTGTGAAATTTGGATTACGTTCTGGCATACCAGAACCAAAATCACCTTTTACCCAAAATCGTTTCAGAATGGACAACAAAACACACTGTTTGTTTGAGTTAACAAAATTAGAATCTTTAATGAAGAGCAGAGTATGATTAAAGATTAAAACATAAACATAAAAATAAGTACAATCAGCAACATCTACCTCATAATCTCTTCCTTCCTTCTTTTATACCAAGCTTGTAAAACTGAAAAGTCCCATTGTAAAATGACTTCATTCTGCCACATTCACCCTAATTATAGCCACAGGGATTTTTCACTTTCTGATGCAATACAGTTATAACATTGAATCTGGGAATTCCCAAGACATTATTAACTCTGACTGAATTTCTTATTAAATCAAGAGGGGGTTTCCCCCAGAAATATCATTACACATAACGTCTTGCATGAGTACTTTAATGGGGGCTCCCATCCCTCATGAAAAAGCTTTAGATTGTAAACAAAGTTAAATGATCAAATTAAATTACTCAGGGGACATCGCAATATAAAGGAGTTAGTCCCTTGGTTGAGATACAGATAATGTAGTTGCATCATCCGCATATTGACATAACTAAAAGATTTTATGTAGATTTTCTCACTCGCCATTGGGAAAATCAGCATGATTATTCTCTCACTCGTGTTTGGACTAACTACATATTCCTTGACTCTATAATAAGCCTTAGCAATTAACCGAATATCCTATAACTTAATTTGGGAAATGGGAACCCATCGCTAGATTTCATACCGCACGTTGGAGACTTAACAGTAGATTTCATAACTCACCTTAGGGACTAACCGTATATTCCATAACTCTCCTTAGTAACTAACCGTATAGAGGTTGTGCATATCATACCGTAAATATGGCGGACTACTCAAATGCATTCAACAAAGGCATGATTGCAATCTACCTCGACAGTTCGTCTCACACACATAACAAATACACTACGATCAAATAGGTTAAAGCCTTAATGTACGATCTTTTTTCAGAATATGCCTTAAATTTTTTTTCAAAACCGATATTTTGGCATATTTGTAGTACTTACACACATCATATTTTAATGTCGAAGATGACTGTTACTTTATTTGAATCATGGGACAGTAATTCCTATCTATACTGTGGACACAACATCCATGGAAAAGATTTTTAAAGGTAAAAACTGAAGTAGGTATGCAAATCAAAGTCTTAACTCGCGATTTAACCAACATCCCAGCATAGACTGCAAAAAGTCTATGATCCCGATTAACCAACTTGTAAATAACACTCTCGTTTAAAGTGCTTTATTTAAGCCGATACTGCTTAATGCTTAATGCTTAATGAAATGTTAGAAATCTTATAAGTGTTGGTGGGTCGTTGACACTACTTTCAGGCGTCACCACGTTACATGTTTAATGGTGTTATGTATCTTCAAATTAGATGTTTCAAAAATAACAAGACATTATATCATGATAGGGCATCAGTGTTTTTATATTAGTTATTTGTTATTATTCAACACAAATGCGAAACTCCGCCTTTTTAGAAAAGATGGCTCTTCTCTCAACGAACACAGCGGCAAGGGTTAAGGTACTTACGTAAGTCGCTACTGAGCTATTGACACATACGTGATTTTGACATATCAATAAAGCGATTTACTTAAGGGCTGGGGTATGAACGTTCGGACAGTATTTATTTTGGGACATCAGAGCACATCAGACATATCGAATTGCATTCTGAATACAAAGAATGTCATTCTGATATCAAATAATTTTGATTTTTTGAAATTCGCAATTTAATACACATTTTATGGCAAATCATTAAAATTGATATTTTTGATATTTAACAGTACTTGAAGTAAACTTTATAAATCTGATGATTTATACTTAAAGTGTATGTAGGTGGGATGAAAAGCCCATGATCAATTGACAATTTTGACCTTTCGTATTGAAGATATGGATTTTTTTCCCCAAAACACCAAAAAAAATAGGTCTTTTTGGGAAAAAAATCCATATCTGCAATATGAAAGGTCAAAATTTTCAATTGACCGTCGGCTTTTCCTCCCTGCTGCATACACTTTATCCTCGCGTAATTCTTTAAGCCAAGCGTACCACCGTTTAACCAATATGGATCACTGATGAAGTAAATAAATAAATAAATAAATAAATAAATAAATAAATAAATAAATAAATAAATAAATAAATAAATAAATAAAAATAAATATTTGAATATTTAAATATTTAAATATTTAAATATTCAAATAAATAAATAAATAAATAATAAATAAAAAGATAACCTCCAATCGATCTCAACAAGTAAATGAATTAATAAATAAATATTTAAATATTTAAATAAATAAATAAATAAATAAATAAATAAATAAATAAATAAATAAATAAATAAATAAATGAATAAATAAATAAAAGATAACCTCCAATCGATCTCAACAAGTAAATGAATTAATAAATAAATATTTAAATAAATAAATAAATAAATAAATAAATAAATAAATAAATAAATAAATAAATAAATAAATGAATAAATAAATAAAAAGATAACCTCCAATCGATCTCAACAAGTAAATGAATAAATAAATAAATATTTAAATATTTAAAGTGGCTGCAGGCATAGAAAAAAACATTTACTGTGTAACTATAAATAAGTCGCTCTTTTAGCATGTTTAGCAATAAGTAGGCCCAGACATGGATACGCACTTAAGACGCGTATTGTGTTGCGCAGCTTTAAGATACGCGGTTGCGTTAATTCCTCTTGCGCGCGCATCAAAACTCAAGACATATTCTTTGTCATTTTACACATTGCAACTGACGAGTGTGGATGGGTGAAACCATCCATACGAAACAAATTTGTATTACGATGTGGTAATTTCACTAATAATAATAAATATTTAAATAAATAAATAAATAAATAGATAAAATAAATAAATAAATAAATAGAAAAATAAATAAATAAATAAATATAAATAAATAAATAAATAAAAAGATAACCTCCAATCGATCTCAACAACTATAAAAATCCTTTTCCAATACTATCCAAAATATTTGACCTTGATTTTGTAATTATATTGCACAAATCAGGTGGAAATGCTTGATTACACCAACCTGTGTGCATGACTGAAATATTTATGCCAATTCGATCGCTACTAAATGACGTCACTTTCCGGATGGTGGAGATGTCATTAGCCTCATTTATTTCCAGTTTTAGCATTGATTACTTTGGTTGCACTAATTGCAATGTGCTTATCATCGAATCGATTACGACATCATACGTATTAAGGTGACACTGTACGAACAGTTCAGTTGTCAGTTTTGTAAATGCTTTAATAGTTGTTAGTCCCGGGATCTTAACATGTTAATGGTGTTGGTCAATGTGTTACCGTTGTATTGCTGTTGTTATTGTTAATACAGTCATTTTGAAAAGGATCAGCGAAAACTTTAAAATGTTTTTCATATATTTTTATATGTTTTTTCATATCAAGAACACATCCCCTAACAAGGCAATTAAAAAAAGGATAAAAAGTAAAATTCTAAATTTCTTCGGTAAAGAAGAAGTCCGTGTTTTGACAAAAAAAGGTTACATTTTTTGGTGCACTAACGAACGAAACATTACACTTGGAGATGGCAATGGTGTTTTTTCATTGCTCGGATATAAGCTCGTGCAAAACAGCGGCATTGAGTTGATTTGTTTATTTGTATATGTTCTATGTCCTTTTGCTATCTGTGTCCTTCCCCTCGATCTTTCTGTGCCTTATTCTATTTTTCCTGGCAGCTCCTATTTCATTTATTCTCATTCGGCCTTTCCTTTGTGTAAGCACACAGAGAATTAGCCTACGCTCAAGACTTTGATGAGGAATTGGAGACAGGTTTATTCCGTACGCTGTACAATCACTGTCTGGATACTAGACTAAATCTGAGTACGCTTACATGAATGTAATTCAATTTATTATGTTTCCTTATTTACTATTATATCGCATCTTTTTGTTTGCGCATGAAAAGTGTCTCATGTTCCCAATTCAGCATCCCTCCTGAATACCGCTAGTTGTATTTAATATTTAATAGATTTAGAGTTGCAAGACTTGAGATATCAGCTACTTATTAGGAATAACATTCGATTTCAAGGTAATAATAACCTCCAGACGAAACGAAACATCAGTGTAGTGTGCATCATCACCTTAAAGTTGTCTGTCATATTTCACTGTCTAATAATAATAATGTCATTTTCCATTGTACTGTACTTCATGTTGAAATCACGCAAATCGATATACATCTGTAGGTAATTTGCATACCATCGTCATAGTAATTAATGTTACTATTTGTCAAAAACATGTGTCATCATGAGCATATTTTCATTTACACGTGTATCATTTGTATTTTCACGATTTTTATTCCGCAAGTGAACTGATATTATTTTACCATAATTTAGAAGCAATTTAACAAATGCATTATCTTTTCTGTTAGCCAGAAAGCTAAGAAAACGGATATTTCACTGTTTTGGGTTTTGTTTACACTGATAACGACTTCGCAGTGCAGTGGTATAGAATTACCAATCTCAAGCCACAAGTGAACTGATATTATTTTACCATAATTTAGAAGCAATTGACAACTGCATTATCTTTTCTGTCAGCCAGAAAGCTACGAAAACGGATATTTCACTGTTTTGGGTTTTGTTTACACTGATAACGACTTCGCAGTGCAGTGGTATAGAATTACCAATCTCAAGCCATAAGTGAACTGATATTATTTTACCATAATTTAGAAGCAATTGACAACTGCATTATCTTTTCTGTCAGCCAGAAAGCTAAGAAAACGGATATTTCACTGTTTTGGGTTTTGTTTACACTAATAACGACTTCGCAGTGCAGTGGTTAGTATGGTAGAATTACCAATCTCAAGCAACAATCTCGCATGTTGATTGCATTTGAAGACATCTTATATAATGGAGATAAAAGGATGGAATTGCAGCTAGATTTGGAACAAATTATCCCTTCAGTAAGCATACAGATTAAGTTGCGATGTCTATAGAAATAACACCACGTTGCCATAACAACGGGAGAATGATAATGGTTTATCATTTAATATAATTCAGCAAACAGTTGAAACGGCATATTTTGTGTAGATCTATATCGAATATATCAGGAATTGTGTTTTACAAAAACATAATATTATTATCAAGATCTCTGATTTTTAAAAATATTTTAAACAGAATACAATTCTTGGAAAAATACAGATATAATCACAAAACATACACACGCACACATTAAGTGTCAAGGTTTTGAATTGATACGTATGAATGCTATGGTGAACAATTCAAATCTCGTTAAGCGATACTGAGTGCCGTACCTGTCAAACACTAAACAAAACGTCATTGATGCGAGAGTAAACCGTTGAATGGTCACTTCTATTTGACAGCTAGCTTTGCAGCTTCTTATTTCACGCATACAAGGATTCACTTATTATATCTCTAAATGCAAGTTTAGCTATCTTGATGTATTGCAGAGGATCACTATTATAGTTGGATAGATTTAGCTGATGTAGTAAGCAAGCATATTTGAAATGTGCAGAAAGGAATAATTAGGTAAGTGGTCATTTGTTTTATCTCTTATGCATTGTAATGTCATACCTGTTCAGTGCACAGTGTGAAGACAATACAACCAATACAATTTAACTTTCATAGCGCTAGAAATCGCGGTTAACTATTGTGACTTACTTATCGTGAAATACAGTTTATTCATCGTGCGTAAGATATAATATAAGAGAGGATTGTTGTCAAATGAATTTCTTAAGTAGTCAAGTGACAAAGCCAAAAGGTGGATATACATAGTGTTTGCCTTGACTGATTTGTAGCCTTTTTTTCTCGTAGTTTAAAGCAAAGAGCATCTAGCTGAAGTATCTAGGCAAATACTCCGTCTGTAGAAACACGGTCAATCTGGTTATCTATTGTACATCAGTGACACGTTCCTGCCAAAGGCGAACATAAAAACCTTTATCTTCAATCTATAAACAGCATTCGGATGACGTTCTCAGTAGCAGTTTTGTTGATTACCTTCAAAAGGAAGGAAAGTAGAGAGAGATTTTTAACGTGTTGCGTTACTTATTCAACGTCTTTAGTGATATCCATTATGTTATTATTTTCTCGTATTTAGGTTATACAAATCGGAGTTAAATATCGAGTTCATTATGTTATGAATTGGTCACGGAATTAGATTAGATCTTTTATCATTAATATTACATATATATTTCAAGTATATTATGTTAAATATCAGATGATATGGAAAGAATATCCAATGCAATGTGATATAGATCGGAGTGGCAAAGATTACATGTTACATAAATAAACACACTGGATTTTTATTTGTTAGGCAATTTTTCCCACAGTGTGGCTGTTATTGTTATATTTTTTTCTTGTTAAAAATCTACGCATTTGATATACTACATACAGATTGTCAGTCGTTTTTTTTTCACTTTTCTCCAGCTGATTCTGTCTTCATGCATTTCCCTCTTGCAATATGTTTTGTTTCAGGTCTTTTATTTGATTTATCTATGTATCTTTTTGCTAATTCTGTTTTTTTTCTATATTTGCCTTCTAAAATATTGTTTTATGTCTTTTAATCCCAAATAATCATGTACATTTATATCTTTGTTTTATTGCTGTAAAGCGCTTTGTGATCGCTTGATGTATTGCGCTATTGTATATTATGAAACACTATATATACATACGAGGTACATAATAGTTTTAAAACACACCTATGCTCAAGAGAGTTTGATCATGAAAAGAAGTCTTTCTTTTAAGGAATTGATAGCGAGATACTTGGTATGCTAAATCTATTAAGAATGTTCAACATCGCATCTGATATGCTTTGATGAAAGGCTTTTAAACCCAAACAATTTTCCAAGGACGTACATTAAGATGAAAGTCACGTAAATTATGAAAGTCGCATTAAATGATAAACGTCACGTAAACATTATACTATTATGCTCGTTATTTTCAAAGGCGTTTGTAAATAAATTGATTGGATGTCAATCTTCTGAAAGTGTCTTCTGGTTTATATCACACCTGATATTTGACCTCTTCCTTTCACCTGACACCGAATGGTGACTTCACATAATAAAAAAAATACGCTGTTACTGGTATAAATGAGATGGTAATATAATTTCTCCATTGCCCGGGCAACCTCGTAAAAATAACGGTGAGATGACAATCTCGTAAAAATAACGGTGAGGTGACAACCTCGTAAAGATATTCTAAATGGTATTATTGTATTGTATAAGTTCATTGACCTAGTTAGTATCACCTTTATGATTGACCTCTTCCTGTCATCTGTCACCGTGCCGTGTGGTGATTGCACATAATAATAGGCTTTATCATACGCTTTCACTGTCACAAATTGGATGGTAATGCAATTTTTCCATTGCCCGGACAACCTCGTAAGAATAGCGGCAATGATTTTGATTTACTTATTTCGTTCTTTCTGTGCTTTTCTATGCTATGTCTATGTCTTTCTATCTCTAGCTGTATGTTTCCTACTTTATGAGTCTGTCATGTCATATCTGTCTTTTTTCTTTATACGCCTTCTATTTTTTTTATTCTATCTCACAACATTATAAACGGAAAAACATTGTATACGAATTACTATATTTTGTAATTTGAGAAATTGAAATGGTAATGTGAGAATTTGTAATTTGAGAAATGGACGGGGTTTGTGTTTGTTTTTCGCATCACATGACCTGCATTTCTATAGCTACGTACAAAGGCCATACTCATGTCAGATGTTGACTTTCAACCATAGAAAATATATGCTTACGGTAAAACGTGTAAACGCATTTTCTCCAGGCAGACGAGGTGTTAGATGAATTATGCAGGAATATAATGTGAACTTGATATTTCCGTTCGTGTACTTGAATACGTTCATCGGCTCTTTTTTTATAAAGCAATTGAATAGTAATAACATATCAATTATATATATATTTTTTTATGAATATTAATACTAAAATTGAAGCTTCGATTTCACAGAGCTTCACAAAATCACATTGTTTCATTACTACCTGTTTTTTATGATAATCGATCAATTCAAGTTGTTTTCAATGGTATAATTATTTTATAATTCATTGAAATAGATTATGGTATTAATTAACTGCTTATAATCACAATCGATTAATTTCAGGAACGCGGGAGTATATTCTTGGATGTATCTAAACAGGGAACACTGTACAAAATCACAAATGTATTTGCAGTTTCTATATTGGCTAGGTCGTAATGTGGCTAGCTGCAATGTCAAATAACAGTGACAAAAAAGGATATTCTGAAAGTGTCTTCTGGTTTGTACCACACCTGATATTTGACCTCTATCTTTCACCTGACACCGTATGGTGATTTCACATAATAATAGGATATCTAATACGCCTTTACTGGCACAAATGAGATTGTAATATAATTTTCCATTGCCCGGACAACCTCGTAAAATAGCGGTGAGATAACAATCTCAAAAAAAAAAAAAATAACGGTGAGATGATAATCTCGAAAAAATAACAGTAAGGTTGGTTTTATTTGTAATAGTTCATTGACCTGGTTGGCATCGCATTTGGGGTTAACCCCGTTATTGTTATCTGTCACCGTGTGGTGATTGTACATAATAACAGCCTTTATCATACCCATTTACTGTCACAAATTGGATGGTAATGCAATTTTTCCATTGCCCGGACAACCTCGTAAGAATAGCGGCAATGATTTACTTATTTCGTTCTTTCTGTGCCTTTCTATGCTATGTCTATTATGTCTCTCTATATCTATATGTATGTTTCCCATACTTAATGAGTCTTAACCACTAAACTTTATGTCTGTCTTTTTTTTTATACATCTTCTTTCTTTTTCTTTTTATCTTACTACATTATAAACGGAATACTACATTGTTTACGAATTATTATAACTTGTAATTTGAGAAATTGAAATTGTAAATTGAGAATTTGTAATATGAGAAATGGTCTGGGTTCGTGTTTGTTTTTCGCATCACAAGACCTGCATTTCTATAGCTACGTACAAAGGCCATAAACATGTCATATATTGACTTTCAACCATAGAAAATGTATGCTTACGGTAAAACGTGTAAACGCATTTTCCCCAGGTAGACGAGGTGTTTGATGAATTATGCAGAGTACGTAATGTGGGACTTGATATTTCCGTTCGTGTAATTGAATACGTTCATCGGCCCTTTTTTTTAAAAGCAATTGGATAGTAATATAATAACACATCAATTATATTGGTTATGAATATTGATACTAAAATTAAAGCTACGATTTCACAGAGCTTCACAAAATCACAGTGTTTCATTATTTATATATGTTTAAAAAAAAAATGTTAATCGATCAATTAAAGTTGTTTTCAATAGTGGAATTCTTTCATAATGTACTGAAATCGATATGATATTAATCAAATGCTTATTATAATTATTATGATCGACTTAAGGTTACGGAGGGTGAAAATTCCACTCAACTTGTCTTTTGTTTTTTAATTTTTATTTATGAAGTATATGTATATATTAAACATCTCAGAGATGTAGATTGAAAAAATTGTATCAACAAAGTATTTTTTAAATTATTTTTGTGTATCAATATTTGCTCTAGATATCCTACAGCACTAATTCTTTTTTAAAGACAGTTCTTGTTTTAAGGGGACACTACACTAAATCCTTCCGCATTTGGTGTAACTCATGGAAGAAAGAGAAGGTGTGAGGGCTATCATTTTCTTTGGAAGGGGAATCCCAAATATACATGGGGGCCCGTGGGTTAGATTTTAAAAGGTATGCCAACATTTCCTGTCATCCTCCCTGGCCCTGCTCTCGGCCAGCCTAACTTTGCCAATGTGGAAACTTTAAATGGCCTAGATATTATGATGCAGATTTGAATGTTTCTGTAGTGTTTCCTAAGCCTTATAAAGATGCACTGTAAATGTTTGCCAAAAACTGCTCCCCCCCCCCCATTCTACCCTACCCCAGGACTCATAATTATTATGCACCTAGTTACTTTATTGTATTTTCACATGTATTTCAATGGGACATTTATTTAGTGATGTGCCCCCTTATAGTGATTATTATTCCAGTGCATGAACTGGCAACCCTATCATTTTCATTTGATTGCTAAAATCACTGAAGCATATGCACAGTGGAGCATGAGTATTTAACCAGCACTATACTAGACAAAATCAATAAAATAAGTACTATCACCTTGGCCCTGGCAACACTAACTAGCATTGTAAACAAGTTAGCACATGGTTTGAACATGATAATAGATAGTGTGGAAGTTTTGGCAGAAATTTGTCAATTTCTGCAAGTTTTGTGAAAATCAATTGATACTTCCCATGCAGTAAGGATTATCAGTAGTAATACAGGAGCACTGCACCTGGAATATTATGGGATTGTGAATTGATACTGTGAAATAGCAGAAAATGTGAGTACTTGAAACTAAATGTGGATATCTCAGAACTCCATTTTGGACCATTTGGCCTGATATGCTGAGATGAAATAAATTATTTTTAATGTTTCCGTAGCTGATTCATAAAATTTTGATATGCATGTGTTAGCTGATACTTCAAAGAAATAATGTAGGGAATAATTGTGTCAATATATTGGCACACTAAATTAATATTGTTGTTGCAAAAAAGACGACATTTACCCCATCATTTTCATTGACATTCTGTGAACATGTAAGCTTACTGTTTTAAATCAGGAGGACCTATCGAAAGAATAAATAGGTACATTATTTCATTGGTTTGTTTGTAACACATATGCGAAATCGCAATGAAATCGGACCCTCTCCCCATATTTTCCTGGCCTCTTTCCCAAAAAACCTCATGCTCATGAAATTGAACACAAATTGAAACACTTACAAAGTACATTTGTGTATGAGCTATGACGTTAAAAGTATTACAATAATAATCATTAGAGTGTCAACTTTAAGATGAAGTATGATTTTAGGCCTGCCATGTTTATTTTTTGAAAAACAAAATATTTTAGGTGGCTACGTGCAGCCAATTTGCCTACACAAAAGTTCAAAATCCTGTATAACCTTAAGGGAGGTGTAATGAGCGTGAACCTGGTTTGGATGCAGAGGGAGTGTGCCTGTAACAGACACAGCCACCAGAAAAGGACCAGCTCAGATAGCGCCAAATAAGTTTGCAGTCCAGAAATTTCATTTTTTACTCAGCCTTGCAAAAAATAGGCAGAGGTGGGAATCGAACCCGGGACCTCGGTGTTGAAAAACCTACTGCGTTACCACTGAGCCAACTGACAATCAGCTATGAGAAGTTTGATAGTAATCCTTGATATTGCTGAATAGAATAAATCAATACTGATAGGTCTATTTATCTAATGTACGATGCTATTCAAATTGGCCTATAAACTAGGAATATAATGTGAAATGACTATCAATCGATCAATCAATCAAGTTGTCAAGTTCTATTATAATTTTCTGCTATACACGCAAAGGACCTGTGCCTTTGCTTTTTAAAGGCACAGGTCCTTTGCGTGTATAGCAGAAAAATAATGAGTCTTTCACCATGCTCACACACCATGTTAAACTATTGTATCCCTGCAAGTATTATCTACTGACCAAGTCCTAACAATGAAATGGATGCTATAACGTACCCAATCAAGCGAACATATCAAGGTCATATCAGGGCGTTATACAAAGAATGGTCAAAGGTCAACGTTTCCAAAGAAGTATAGTAATAGATGTAGACACAAGCTTTCGTGCGGGAAACATAAACACATAGTCGTCAGTCGTGTGGTTTTTATGAGATTTGATACGGCGCTGAAGTCTATTGGCTGTCCCAAAATCAGTACCAGACCCGGTTTCCAGACGGCAATGTGTGTGTTGTTACAAGGAATGCAAACTCATTTTATCAATGAGTGAACCACATAGAGGAATACGACATCTATCGTGAGCCAGTCTGCATTCTGTTGCCTGCAAAAGCCGACGATCAGGTATAAATTCTAAAAGCAGCGTGACTAGATATTTGCGTTAATTTCATGATACGTGTAAAACGCATTGAAAACGCCAAATTGCAGTCATAAAATATATAATATTAGTAAATCACTCAATCGACGTTGGTATGTGGAAAAGAACTGCAATAACAATAACAAACTATGTGCCCAAAGAGTTGTCTTTGGCATGTCGCTTTTTTGAAATATCACCAAAAATATCAAATTTTGGAAAAACGCCCCAAAATTTAAAACAAACACGAACCTTCCAAAATAAATATATATTAGCACTCGGCGGCCCAGTCACTACCTGCCGCTGTGATTTGGGGTAACTCATTGCTTCCCCTCTCCAGATACCGGTACTTCAAGGTCGCTCATACCCCAGCCCTTAATTCAGGAGTGCGGCAGAATATATTTTTGCATGTATAAAATCACATATGTATTTGCGGGACTTAATGTAATGTGCAATGTCAAATATCAGTCACAAAAAGCTAACATTTGATTTAAACAAAATGCAGACGCGGCACATACGTGCTTGTTTTATTCATTAACCTTTGAATAAAATCACTAATGGCTTTTATTCGGTGTAAAATGGGTTTGTCCATTACGCCATGCAGGTTTCCAAGGCTAGTTGGTAGGTGGTATTGTATAGTGTGCTTTATACTGTTATACTTATCACATACTGATATATTGGTCAGTGGCGTAGCGTGGGTCATCCGATTGGGGGGCACCGGGTCTGATGGGGGGGGGTCACAAGCCGTTTTTGGCCATTTTCCTGTGGGATTTTTAAAAATTTCAGATCGATTGGGGGTGGGAGGACACGTGCCCCCCGTGCCTCCATGACGCTACGCCATTGATATTGGTCAAATGTAGACGACTCAATTAAGAGATTGGATCATGGAGTTTGTGTATATTAAAGCATCAACAAAGCATTAGAGCTAACGTTTTTGTTTTTGTCAAATCTCTGCACACCTGGAAGATCAATAACCTTAATTTAAAATATTGATTATAATGCAATTGTCATCATTGATACCTGTTTGAGTGGGTTGAGACTGAGATATTACGTACTTTGGCTTCTTTAAGAATTTGACCATGGATATGATGCGGAAGTGATCATATTCCAGTAGTATGCACACTTCGTTGTAAGCTGAAAAAGTTGAAGAGAGCGAAGATCACGAAGAAGGTAGATTTTGAACAGCTGACGAAACCAGAGATCCGAATGGAGTATTCCATCAAAGTGGAGAACAGGTTTGAGCAACTTACAGACGAAGGAGAAGAGATGACATGGGAATCAATGAGGGATATCTTGGTTGAAACAGCAGAGGAATGCCTGCCAAAGAGAAGCGAGAAAGTAAAAGCAAGTGGATGACAGAAGAAATTCTATCAATGATGAGAGACAGGCAAAAGATCATAGACGGGGATTCGAAAGTATATAGAGAGTTGGACAGGCAAATAAAGAAACGTTGCAAGGAGGCCAAAGAGACCTGGCTGAATAGTGAATGTGCCAAAATTGAGAGTCAATTTGGAGAGAATCGGAATGTGTACCAGAGGATAAATGCGATATCAGGCAGGAAATCAGGCTGTTCAAGCTCTGGGTGCATCAAGGCAAAGAATGGTAATATGCTGGTAGGGAAAGATGATGTAATGAAAAGATGGATTGAATATGTTGGGGAGTTATTTCACGATGTAAGGGATGGTTTGCCAAGCTTTCCCGATTCTATTGAGGGTCCAAAGATATTGCAGTCAGAGGTTCGATCAGCTATAAAAATGATGAGCAGAAATAAGGCTGCTGGGCCAGATGGAATGGTTGTTGAAATGATTGAAGCATTAGAGGATTATGGAATTGAGAAACTGACAGGAGTCATCAACAGAATGCATGATGATGGGATATTTCCGGAAGACCTGAGCAAATCAATCTTTATTGCTCTTCCCAAGAAACCTGGCGCTGTGGATTGTGAACAACACCGTACAATTAGCCTTATGAGCCATGTTACAAAGATAATTCTAAGAATCCTGTTACTGCGTGCAAGAAGTAGAATAAAACCTGAGATTGGTAAAGAGCAGTTCGGCTTTGTAGAAGATGCTGGTACCAGGAATGCGATTTATGTCTTGAGAATGATAACAGAGAGAGCGGTAGAGATGCAGAAGGATGTTTTCATGTGTTTCATTGACTACTCAAAAGCCTTTGACAAGGTGAGACATGATCAGCTTTTTGAAGATCTTGGCAGGCTAGACCTGCATGGAAAGGATCTACGACTGTTGCAGAACCTTTATTGGAACCAAACAGCGTGCATAAGAGTGGATGGAGATTGTAGTGAATATACAAGCATTAAGAGAGGAGTCAGACAGGGATGTGTGATGTCACCAGATCTCTTTAATTATTACAGTGAGCTGATTCTAAGGGAGCTAGAAAAGGAAAATGGTCTCAGTATAGGTGGACATAACATCACGAACATAAGATATGCAGATGACACTGTCCTATTAGCTGAATCTGAGGAGGATCTGCAAAGGCTTCTTGATGTGGTGGTTCAGGAAAGTGAGAGGAAAGGTTTATCGTTAAATTGCAAGAAGACAGAATGTATGGTGGTATCAAAGATCAAAAGCCCAACATGCATATTGAAGGTGAAAGATCAAAGAATTAAGCAAGTTTCCTCCTTCAACTACCTTGGCAGTTTAATCACAGAAGATGCCAGATGTATTATTAAGAGAAGGATTGCACTGGCTAAGTCTGCGTTCTCAAAATTAGACAAGATCCTAAAAAACAGTGCCCTCAGTATAGAGACCAGAATTCGGGTACTCAACTGCTATGTCGTCCCTGTATTAATGTATGGAAGTGAAGCATGGTCAATAACAACAGACATTAAAAGAAGATTGGAGAGCTGCGAGATGTGGTTCCTTAGAAGAATGATGAAGATCCCGTGGACTGATAAAGTGTCTAATGACGATGTCCTAAGTAGAGCAAATGTGAACAGGAAGCTGTTATGTGAAATCAGAGTTAAGCAGCTCAAATTCCTTGGTCATATCCTCGGAAAGGATGGTTTCGAGAACCTAGTATTGACAGGAAGAATAGAAGGAACAAGGAGCAGAGACAGGAAGAGAGTGATGTGGTTATCAAATCTGAAAGACTGGCTAAAAGAAAGGGGAGCTGAACATAAAGCGACAGAGCTTCTGGAGATGGCTTATAACAGAGAATTGTGGCACGACATGATCGCCAACGTCTTAGGATATGGCACCTAGAGAGAGAGATGATGAATTTAGCTCAGAATGTGTGTCAGTTTGTTGCACATACGAAAGTATTTTTTCTCCCTCTCTCATTATAATATGTGAGCGTACACTACGATTGAGCCGTAAAGTCGGCAAATCGTATTCTGAGATACAGTATAAAATTTGTGTGAGGGTCGTATTCATAGGTACCTCAATTAGGCGCGACATGTTTTTTATTTGATAGCGTTTAAACCAATCAATAATCCTATTGCTAAAGAGGATAATAATCTTCTACCTATTTCTCTAGAATCATTAAATAGCTCTAGTCTTTGTTTGCTTTGGCTAAATCCTGTTTAAGTGGTGAGTTACACTTGCATTGTATTTTGTCTAGGTATGTATAACCAACAATTAACAATGAAAGGACATTCCTGAACCTCATTGACTTGGGGATGATTTGAAATAACCGCCAATTATGACTTTATTACCAGCATGTGGAAAAAAGAGACACGTGTAGAACCGAAAAAAGGTACCATTTTGTTGAAGGAGCAGAGTTCAACAAACCATAACCCCGCTTCTGGATATCATTTAAAGTCAAATGATATACCAATTTAAAGCTAATGATAATTAAAATCCAACACCAAAATGAGAAAATCAGGAATTTGTAACCTTTGTTTAGAAGAAAAAATGGCAATCTTAAACTCAAAAATGAGTAATCCAAGAATCTCGCTCAACAAAAGAAGTGAGCTGATAAGCAAATGTCGTCATAGCCGTGTTAAGAAAAAGTAATGTTTCATATGGTATGTTTAGGCCTATTCATTTTCTCCATAACCTATGTCACCACCTACCGTTGTGCGTCATACTTGCGCCAGGTGTGTTTTTCGGCGCCGCGTGCACGCGTTGCTAGGTTACGGAGTTTTTTGGAAAGGCCTTTGATCATCGTGTTTTCTATTTTTAATTTATTCACCTGAAGATCGCTTTGGCGTGAAACACAGTGTTCCATTTGTTTATGTTCTTCAGTAAATGATAGCTCATAACTTTCCAAAGCTTTTGTAAATAAGCTGATTAGATGTCAATCCTCTGAAAGTTTCTTCTGGTTTGTATCACACCTGGGATTCAGCCTCTGCCTTCCACCTGTCACTCATGGTGATTACACATAATAATAGGTTATATAATATGCCACGTTACTGTTACAAATGATTTTGAAGAGCTTATTTCCAAACCGTGTTAAGTCCACAAGATTCACTTTGAAGAAAATCAAGAACGTTGGCGATTAACTATTGGAAGCCCTATGCCGTGCTACTTGCCTACAAGCTGCCCACAAGGGCATTGCTCGTGGACTTAACACAGTTTGCTACAAAACTGGATTGGACTTAACACGTTTTGGAAAAAAATCGATACTTTCTGTGTCAATATTTCGGAACTTGACTAATTTTGGGAAAAAACAAACACATTGCTGGATAGCCCTAGTTACTCACTACCCATTTTCATCAAAATCTCAATTTTGAAGGTGGGTGGACTTAACACGGTTTGGAAATAAGCTCTTCATTTGTCATCGTATGGTGATTGCACATAATGATAGGATATTTTTAAACATCTTATCATTTTGTGCCATCACCACAGCGTATTAAAATACGCTTTTACTGTTATAAATGATGAGATATCAATGTCGTTTTTCCATTACCGGATAACCTCGAAAAACTAATGGCATTGATCGACTTGATTCGTTGATTTATGTTTACCCTAAATTGGTTTGTTATTTATAAATGTACCAGTATTTTACACAATCTTATCAAAAATAAAATTATACAAAAACAACGCGTGTAGAAAAAAAATCATTATCGATACTAAGTGTTAAGCTTTCCTTTTTGTTAAATAAAAATCTGACTAGCTACAGCACGTAGCAGAGATGGGAACTGGTTTCCATTACAATCGATCGGTAAATATCAGAAGACCATTAGTCTGACGCTTGCTTTGTCATTAATTTGTTCTAACCGCTTGCTTTGCTGCAATATACATACACACTAAACATACTAAGTATTGCATGAAACATTATCAAAATAGAGGTTTTCTTCTTAAAATGGGTTACCAGTTAATCGGATCTCATCGATTCTACACTACGTAATAATGTCAAGATTCTTTAAATGGAAACAGTTAACCTTAATGTACGATCTTTTTTTCAGAATATACCTTTATTTTTTTAACCGATTTTTTGCCCTATTTGTAATACTTACCAATGTTCAAACTTACATCTATGAGCAAACTGTCAAATTCGCCCTACTTGTATCAAAACGGGATGATTTTCCGACATATTATCATAATTTTTCAGATTATGATAATATGTTGGAACGATCGCAAAGCTTAATCTCCTACGAAGCCAGTTTGGTTTTGGTGTACTCCCTCCACATAACCAAACTGGCTGCGTAGGAGACTAACTCTGAGGCCGCACTCGGCGTCCTAATCCAAAAAGTGCGAGATATTTCGAGTGATAGAGGTGAAGTTTATGATGTTGTTTCTTTGCATATTGGGAACTTTTATAATGATTGCATGTTATCAATTTGGAAGAAAAAAAGAAAAATCGAAAAATTTAAAAAGAGCATACATCAAGGCTTTAAGTGTGTGTCCAACTTGACATCTCTTACTCTATATCTTTATAGGCGTGGATGTGTTTGGGGAGTACTGGGATTGGTTGCGGATTGGTGCATTTGGGTGCTTTAGTACTTGTGTGTGTATAATTATATTTGTATATTACGATTCAACAATTATGGTGTTTAAGAGAAAATTTAAAAACATAAATAAACTGCCTTTTAAACCAAATTAATTTTGACTCGATGGGTATCACAAATCTTTATACGAGCAGTAAGTTATTATTCATATATTCCTTTATACATCGGTTGCTTCAGCTTTTACCAAGAAATATTTTATTGGAAATCCTCCCACTAGGCAATTTCTAAGGTAATTAGGCTTCCTTAGCCTGTGTATTGAATTAGTGTTATTTTATATTTTTTCCAAAAACACTTTTATTCTTTTAGAAACCTTTCTTTGCACTTTTAGAAACTTTTCATTATATCGTGTTTCGGTGTAATCGAACGTATTATTTCATTCATTAAAGACCCCACTGGTACTCACACGTTTTTGTGTATTGCTTTTTTATATTTGCTGTATTTAGAGATCCGGTTTTCAACGTATTTCCATTACATCTACTAATTCCAAGTACATAGTACTTTCGTTTAGATTGTCATCGATCATCAGGTCATTGACTGTTAAAGTGAACACACGTGATTAAATGTTATTTGACGTATTTAGCAAGCATGACGACACATCCATTCCATGACTAAACAATGATTGGATTTCAGTACTTTAGTCACTGATTTGGAAAAGGCGATAAATATTTGACCAATAAACTACCTGTTCTTTCGTTGCAAATATAGACGATTCCAGCTCACTCATGAAGTCTATTATCGCTGGCGAATAACCACTTTACTGTATATCAAGAAACAACACAACTCTTGAACTGCAATCATGCATTTGTATGAAATTTCACGTATCGCTATACAAAGTCATTAATGGGCGCTCTTTGGGCCTTAACTTATTAAAAATAACAAAACCTACACAAAACAAAATAGTCTTTAAAACACTTTATCCGATCTGCAGACGACCTTTCTTACTTGGTCCCAACTGCTAACAAAACTGGTGCATATACTCCTAAAGGGTGGTGCCAATTTGGTACCAAGGTCTGAAAGTCCTTTCCCTAGTGAACAGTCCAGTGTAAACGCCACATTTTTTTGACAAAAACAATTTTCCGCTTGGAAACATTTCCTAAAGGGAATAACCTGTGGAAACTTTATATTTGTTTTAATTACAAAAGATGTACACATAATCCTAAAGTAGCATTTCGCTTGAATAAGTTGAATGACATTAGCGGAAACATTTTACCTGTGCGAATGGCAATATGATAAAGCACTACACCCACTGTGTTGTTATCAATCAAAATCGAAGCTCTAATCAACATGAAATTTTGATGACTTCAAATCATGGGCCTGGTTCCTTACACATGTATAATTTAACAAAAGTTTGGAACGTTTTTAAGCATCTATATCTCAGGTTATTTGTGACATGTTCATATTGTATTGCATGTCAACGGATAACTACTTTGTTTCCCTTTATAATGACACCACATTGATCAGTCACTTTTTTCATGGCTGAGCACACGTCTTGTGAATATAGTGGGGTTTCAAAGAGAATGTGCGAAATTGACCATTATTCTTCTGTACTCAAACAACACTAGTCACTAACTTCAATAGTGTTCAATCGGAGGTCTGGGCTGATGGCAAGCCATTCCATTCTCTCTACTCCCATATTCTGTAGATAGTCGTTGACTACCTTGCCTCTATGGGGGCGAGCGTTGTCATCTTGGAGGATTGCATTAGGTATCAGATTGTGAAGATATGGGATTGCAGCTTGCTGCACAGAATAATGTTCAATTTGGCACTTGTTTGAGAACCCACTCATGATGCACTCATGGTCCATGGCAAGCCCGATTCGACCTTTGTGGCATTAAACCCAGTTAACAGGAAATTAATCCAGTAAATCGATTCAGTAAAGCAAATAAGCTCATGCATTCGATCACTAACGGCAACCAGCTTCGGTCGATTACCCCAGCTGCAGCGTGTGTAAAATTTGCATAGAGGCTGTACGTGAAATTATTGATTGGCTCCAAACAAAGGATTTGAACCGGTGCACGTAATCATGGCTCAGTGCCAGGGGTGCAAATTGTGATTTCTTCCTCAGGAGCAAGGTTTTTAGGTTCAAGATTTCCTCAATCATACCAGACATAAAATAGCTTTATTCTGCACTTCAAAAGATGAGAATAGTAACATAGCATGTATATTTGGAGCAACATAAGTCTTTTAGCTTCCAAAAAAGGCTGTATCTATATCTGGACAATGTGCGCGTGTAGCGCGCAAAAATTTGGTATTTTACACTAGTTTGGGGTCATATTTAGTGAGACACAGGCTCCTTTCCCCTTTTCTTTTCCTTTTCCCCCTTCCCCATTTCCTCTTTCATTTTTGTCAGAGGAAGCACAATTTGTTCAGTGCTTTATGGTTCTTCTTTTTGAATTTCCTCAATATTTTCCAGGTTGTACTCTCCTCACTGCCATTAGTATTGATACACTGAATTCCTTCATGACTTTTATTCCCATAACATCCTCATTGTCGCATCTCTATAAATTTCCTCAGATATGATTGCCGCCACTCAATAAATTTCCTCAGTTATGTGCCCAGTGTTTTCACCTGCCTTCACACAACTTCTTTTTTTTATGTTAAGTTACATTGAATACCTCCTCTGGTGATGAATTGTAAATTTTCTCATATGCATTATGTCCCATTTCCATATACACCAACACCTTCCTCTTTTTTGCTATTATTTCTTGAACAATCATGTGAATTCCTCCAAATTTTGCACAGCCAGTGTCTTGAGATTTCCTCTCTTCCATTCAGTAGCTTCACTGCCTCACCCTCTTTGCTGAGATCTGTTTCCCTCTACGTAATCTTCTAGGCCTACCTCTACCTCACTCCTCTTCTTTTTCTTTCCTCTTCCTCTCCTCTTTTTCCCTCTTCCTCTCCTCTTTTCTTTTCTTCTCCTTCCCTCTTTTTTCCTCTCTTTCTTTTTCTTCCCAAGGCATTATTTCCTCAATCTTGACTGTCATTTCCTAGGAGCGGTGCTCCCCGCTCCCGCACAATTTGCATCCCTGCGCAGTGCAGTCCATTCAATCAAATGTTGTCATCAACCTATTTGATCGCAGTGCATTGTTATGTGTGTGAGACGAACTGTCGCGGTTGATCGCAATCAAACAAACGATGTTTTATGTATTACTTTGTTCCGTGATGAAAATCGTGATGTTTTATTTAATCACTCTCGAAAAATGTATTTCTTTTGTAGGCCTATTACTTTGTTTTGTGATGAAAATCGTGATGTTTTATTTCATCACGCTTTAAAACAAACGATTTCTCATGTATTACTTTGTTTCGTGATGACAATTTTGATGTTTTATTTCATCACTCACGAAAAATTGGGCGCTGATATTTCATGTTCACTGTCACTTATTTATCAGAAAAGTGCGACCCTTTGTCAATCACCTACAGTACCCAATTTCAGCATACTATATAAGAAACTCATCATGATGATTGCCAGAGAATAGTTTAAATGTAGCTTGTACCGTTTTTTGTGGCATCCTTCAGAAGTGAGCGGTCCGATACCAATATTTTCGGTCAAATCTCCATTCAATTAACACGGGGAGTTGGCTAGCTATGCCTTGCCCTCACTCATATTTTACAAAAGTGCGACTATTTCTGAACATCTAACCTAGCTGTAATTTTAGGTCATGTTAGAGAAATATATTTGCTAGAAGTTTGGAGAATAAGTTAAATATTGGCTGGTTATTTTTCACACAGTGATGTTAACTAGGCAAGTGCACATTCTTCCAACATACATCATTTGTAGAGGTCACGCGTCAATGGTGAGAGCACTGTGTATTGTGTATAGGAAAACGGACAGTAACTGCAGTATGTACAATCAAAAGACGTGTACGCAGGTTTGAAAAAGGTGATTGTTCAAATGTGGTGTCATTTTAAATGGGAATAAAGTAGCTATCCATAAATATGCAACACGTTATGAACTTGTCATAAACAATCTGATATATAGATGCTTGAAAAAACTTTCCGAACTTTTGTTTGAGGGATAATTTAGCAACAATTAACAAAATACATTATCGTTATACTATGAACAAGAGCATAGCAAAGCTAAGAAAACACAAACTTCAGTTTTAGTATTTTATATATTTCAGCAAACAATTGAAACGGCATAATGGGGATGTTAACAAATATCGGATATGTCAAGAATTGTGGTTTACGAATGTACTAATATTTTCAATGTATATTATGTTTGGAAACATAAATAAGGATATCTTTTAAACATACATGTATACACGCATACATTAAATATCAAGGTGATTAACCCTAACCCAACTAGGTCTCACTAAAGCTCACTATTAAAACCACTCTGCGTGCATGCATCCACGTGACTTGATGACGCAATCAACCTAAGTCATAAATACCCAGGGAATTGCTGCCCGGGGCAGCCAAACCTCGGCAGCTACATGTCGGTGATCGTGTGCGTGGCATGCGAGGGGTCCCGGGTCGAATCCCGGGGGTACCAAGTGACTTCTTTCTTCACATTCTCTCCTTTTTCGTTTCTTCTTTCCCTTCCGATAGCAAAAAAACCACGTATAGGGTTAGGGTTAATATAGATATGAAAGCAATGATGAACAATTCCCGATCAAGCGAAGTTGAGTGCTGTACCTGTCAAACACTTTTCTAACCCAGCGTCATTGATGCGAAAGCAAACCCGTCGAATGGTCATTACTACCTGACAGCTGGCTTTAGAGCTTTTAAGGCTTTCGCGCTTATAAGGATTCACATATTATCTCTAAATGCAAGTTTAGCTATCTTGATGTATTGCAGAGGATCACTATTTTAGTTGAATAGATATAGCTGATGTATGGCAAATTCTAGTTGATATGCGGGAAAGAATATATAATAGATAAGTGGTCAATTTGATGTATTTTAAGCATTCTGATGCCATAAACGTTTTATTGATGACAATACATGTCAGAACGCTAATCGCGGCTAACGGTTGTGACTTATTTATTGATCGCAAAATACAAATATATACATCCTGGGTAAGGCATGAGAGAGGATTTTTGTGAAATGAATTTCTTGAATAGTAAAGTGAAAAAGCCAACAAGTAGATATGGTGTTGCCTTGGGTAAATCTGTTACCTTTTTCTTGTAGATTAAAGAAAAGAGCATCTAGCAGACGTAGCTGGGCATATACTATTTCAAAATATTGTATATCTGTGGCACGTTTTGTTCCTAAGGCGAATTAATATATTTTCAATCTTCAAACAGTATTTTGTTGACGTTGTAGCATATTTGTCGATTACCTTCAGAAAGAAGGAAAGTAGAGGCTGATTTTGAAAGTGTTGCGTGATAGTTGCTGGTCATTTCAACGTCTTTAATGATGTCCATTATTATTTTCTCGTATTGAGGTAATGCAAATCAAAATAAGATATTTGAGGTCTTTGTGTATGTAACAAAGGTAATGGAATTGGGCCAGGTCTTTGATCCTTAAAAAATATATTACATATATATTTTAAGCGAAATGTCAGATGATATAAAAAGTGCATCCGATGTTTATGGAATAGATCGGAATGGTGAGACCTACATGTAATAGACTATAAAACACATAGTGGTGTAGTTATTCTTTTATTTTACTTGTTAAAAGTCTTCGAAGTTCGAATTATACTACATATTAAACGGATTGTCAATCATGTTCCACAGTTCTTTCACTCTCCTCTAACCTATATCAAAATCAGATATTGTTTGAAACACATTATATAAATAATAGTTTGATTTACGAGGCAGATCTATTTTATAACAACTTGAAACCACACCTATGCTCAAGAGAATTTAATCATGAAAACAAATATTTCTTTTAAAAGAATTGATAGCGAGATACTTGATATGCAAACCTTCTTTCAAGTATGTTCTTCACAATAACTATGAAAGCCTTTGAAACTCAAACAATTGGGCTCTTACAGACGTACATTAAAGGCTTTGAAGCTCAAACAGTTTTTCAATTACGTACATTTAGATGAAAGACGCGTAAATGATGAACGTCGCGTAAACACAAATGATATGCTCGTCGCTTTTAAAGGTGTTTGTAAATAGATTGATCGAATGTCAATCTTTTGAAAGGTTCTTTTGGATTGTATCACACCTGGGATTCGACCTCTACCTTTCACCTGTCATGGTTTTGTGATTGCACATAATAATAGGATATATAATGCGAAGTATAGGATATATAATGCACCAATGAGATGGTAATGTAATTTAGCCATTGTTCGGAAAACCTCGTAAACATAGCGGTGAGTTATATTTATTTTATTATCTTTGTTTTACCTGTCAGCGTATATGGTGATTGCAAACAATTTATGTGCTTTACTGTCAACAAATTAAAGGAAATGCAATTTTTATTTTGTCCAGACAACTTCGTAAAATGAGCGGCAATGATTTGCTTTGCTTATTCTTTCTATTTCCTTTTGCTATGTCTATGTCTAGGTCTTTCTCTATCTACGTCCTACTCTCTTTACTTTATGACTCTTACCCATTCTGAATTGTGTATGCCTGTCCAACTACGTTGGAATACCACATACGAATTACTATAATTTGTAGTTTGAGAAATTTGAATTGACATGGTTCGTGTTTGTTTTCGCATCACAAGACTGCATGCATTTCTATAGTTACGTACATATGCCACAAAATATGTCGGATATTGACTTTCTACCAGAGAAAATGTATGCTAACGGTAAAATGTGTAAACGCATTTTCCCCAAGCAGACGGGGTGTTAGATGAATTATGCAGGATATATATTGTGGAACTTGATATTTCCGTTTGCGTAATTGAATACGTTCATCGGCTCTTTTTATAAGCAATTGGATAGCCATAACATATCAATTATATTTTGAGAATATTAATACTGAAATTGAAGCTACGATTTCACAAAGCTTCACAAAATCAAAGAAGCACCCAATTGCGTATTCATATGCTTTGGTCAATAAATCCAAAACGATGGCTGGTACTTCTTAAAGACATGAAAAGTGTTTCATTGTTACCTGTTGTTTTGATAATCAATCAATTGAAGTTATTTTCAATGGTGGAATGATTTCATAATTTACTGAAATAGATTATGATATTAATTAACTGCTTATAATTATGATCGACTTAATTAAGGAATGTGAGAGAATATTATTGCATGTATCTAAGCATGGAACACTGTACATTATTCACAGGTTCTAGATTGGCTAACAAAAAGCTAAAATGCTAAAATGTAGACGCGGCACATGAGTGCTTGTTTTATTCATTAACCTTGGAATAGTATAGTAATGGCTTTTATTAGGCGTAAAATGGGTTTGTTCATTACGCCATGCAGGTTTCCAAAGCTAGTTGGTAGGTGGTATCGTATGATGTACTTTTACTGTTACTAATTATATTGATATATTGGTAAAATATAGACAGCTCAATTAAGAGATTGGATCATTATGTTTAGTGTTTGAATGGAGTTTGTATATATTAAAGCGTCAACAAAGCATAGGAATTAATGAGTCGTATAGGATTCTTTTATTTTTGTTTATGTTAAATCTCTTCCCAATAAGAGGTCAATAACCTTAATCAAAATATCCATTATAATGCATTTTTGTCATCATTGTAATGAGTTTTATTGTCATAACTGTTTTATTGAGTAGGTTGGGAATGGGACATTACGTATGTTGGATTCTTTAGGAATTCTACCATGGATATGATGAATTTAGCCCAGAATGTGTATAATCAGGCTTCCTTAGCCTGCATATTGGGTAAAAATCGTAAAGAAAAGTTTCTAAAAGTGTGAAAACACTTTTACACTTTTAGAAACTTTTCTTTACGATTTTAAAAACTTTTAACTATGTCGCGCTTCGGTGTAATACCCACTGAGGCTCACACGGTTTTGTGTATTGCTTTTTATGTTTGGTGTCTTTATGGATCCAATTTTTCGACGAATTTCCATTACATCTACTTATTCTATTCCAAGTACAAGACAGAGTATACTTGTCATGACATGGTACTTTCGTATAGATTGTCATCGATCATCAGGTCATTGACCACGAAAGTGAATACACGTGATTAAATGTTATTTGACGTATTTAGCAAGCAGTGCATGCTGACATCCTTTCAAGACTAAAAAATGATTGGATTTTAGCTGTTTGTATCAAGTCACTGGCTTGGGAAAGGCAATATATTTATTGACCATGCGTTGACCAATACAGTACACTGCTCTTTATAAATCAGCAAATATAGACGATTCCATCGCACTGATGATGAAGTCTGTTATCGCTGGCGATTAACATGTACATCAAGAAACAACACAACTATTGAACGGCGATCAATCGCTTATTAATGGCGATTGATATTGAATAGTTTTTGGTTATGGTAATTTCCCCCCTGTTATGTGTACTTTAGATAGCGAAATGCCCAACAGAGGGAGAATAGTCAAAACACAACAACATGATGTATCCCCAGTCCTGGAACTAACGAGTGCCGACTAAACAACAACTTGCTGGCCATCAGCTGTGCATCTGGCACAATATCAACGATTTCGTGACTGTCACAAAGACACTATTGCTCATAAAGTAATAATAGACATGGAAAGTCTTGATACAAAGCAAGTTCATTATGTGTCTCTCTTTTCCACAGGGTGTCTGCTTATTGCTATTTTTATATCTATATAGAAGACTTACTTTTATTAAACTGTTTGTTTACGTTCAACGCATGTACCCGCAGTGGTTTTGCGTTTGTATGAGATTCAATGTATGCAAAGTCATTTGGGCACTCTTTGGGCCTCAACTTATTAAGAATGACATGTACACAAAACAAAAGTCTTTAAAATATTAACTCCCATCTGCAGACGATCTTTCTCAAATTCATCTTACTTGGTCTAAACTGCTGTCATAGGGTTGTGCTAATTTGATACCAAGGTCTGAAAGTTATTTCCCTGGTGAACAGTACATTGTAAACGCCATATTGTTTTGAAGAAAACAATTTTCCGCTTGGCAACATTTCCATAAGGGAATAACTTTCTAATATTTGCATTAATTACATATTTTGTCAATATAATCCTAATGTGACGTTTCACTTAAACATGTTGAATGACATTCTACCTGTGCGCATGGCAATATGGTAAAACACAAACCCACTGTGTTGTTATTAATCAAAATCGAAGCTCTAATTAACACGAAACTTTAAGGGTTCAAACTGGGTCTAATTTTATTTAAGGATAACTTCATGTTTTTATGTTCATCATAGGATGTTTATGATGTTGTGTTTGTCTTTATTCCACAAATGAACAGATATTTCTTTACCATAATTTGGCAACAATTTAGTAAATACATTATTTTTTACTATCAACCAGTGCTTAGCAAAGCTAAGAAAACACAAACTTTATTATAACCTGGGCTCAAAAAGAAACTTATAAGTTTTCACAAGGTCATATCTTAAAATCCTGTCCATAAAAATGAACCAAAATTGCACACAGGGTTGCTTCAATACTCTACTCTAAACACTGGTCAATAACCAAAAAGTTGTCCAGCTGACACAACAGCAAAGTACACTGACATGGAACAGTTTCCTGGACCACATTCACAGCCCAATAATTGGCACCCAACACAAGAAATCTGTGAATAAGTGGAATGGTGTGGAACAAGACCTGTTTATTGAAAAAAGTGTGTGAAAGGCAGGAGCAGCCCCGTTTCACACTATTCCACTTACTCTTTGGAAATTATCACCTCTTTAAGGATCTTGTACGCATTCTCACAGATTACTTCGGCTGGGTGCCAATTTTTCACCTGTAAATGTGGTCCAGCAAGTCATTCTGTGTCAGTGTATTTTGCTGTTGAATCAGTTGGACAACTGCTTAACATATGTTTAGAGTGGAGTATTGAAGTAATCCTGTGTGTAATTTTGGTTCATTTTTATGGACAGGATTCTAAGATATGACCTTGTGAGTTTTGATGGTTTTAGCATTTAATATAATTCAGTAAACAATTGAAACGGCATAAAGGGGATGTTAACAAATATCGGATATGTCAGAAATTGTGTTTTACAGAGGTACTAATATTATCAAGAACTCTGATATTTCGGACATATTTAAAACGAAGATTGTTTGTAAACGCACACATTAAGTATCAAGGTGCTATATATGTAAATATGAAAGCAATGGGTGAACAATTCCCGATCAAGCGAAGTTTAGTACCGTACCTGTCAAACACTTTTCTGACCTAGCGTCATTGATGCGAAAGCAAACCCGTCGAATGGTCATTACGTCGTACTATACTTGACAGCTCGTTTTGGAGCTTTTAAGGCTTTCGCGCTTATAAGGATTCACATATTATCTCTAAATGCAAGTTTAGCTATCTTGACGTATTGCAGAGGATCACTATTTTAGTTGAATAGATATAACTGATGTATGGCAAATTCTAGTTAATATGCAGGAAAGAATAAATAATAGGAAAGTGGTAAATTTGATGTATTTTATGCATTGTAATATCATAAACGTTTTATCGATGACAATACAACTACTTAAATGTCATAACGCTAATCGTTGCTAACAGTTGTGACTTATTTATTTATCGAGAAATACAAATGCATCCTGGGTAAGGTATGAGGGAGGAGTTTTGTGAAATGAATTTCTTGAACAGTAAAGTGACAAAGCCAACAAGTGGCTATGCCGTTGCCTTGAGTGAATTTGTAACCTTTTATCTTGTAGTTTAAAGCAAAAAGCATGCAGCAGACGTAGCTGGGCAGAATATCCGTGGCACGTTCTGCCCCTAAGGCGAACTAATACCTTATTATGCAATATGCAAACAGCATTTTGTTGACGTTGAGCTACGTTGTAGCATATTTGTTGATTACCTTCAGAAGAAAGGAAAGTAGAGACAGATTGTTAATGTGTTGTGTGAAAGTTGTTGGTTATTTCATCAGCTTTAACGATATCCATTATTATTTTCTTGTATTGAGGGAATGCAAATCAGAATAAGACATTCGAGTAAATATAACAAAGTCAAGGAATTGGATCAGGTATTTTAATTAATATTACATTATATTTAAAGGGAAATATCAGATGATATGAGAAGAGTATCCGATCTTTATGAAATAGATCGGAGTGGCGAGAACTACATGTAACAGAAAAAAATACACTTGAGTTTTTTTTTATTTTCAAGGAAATGCTTCACACGGTGTTGCGGTTATTATTTTTTTCCTCGTCAAAAGTCTTCTTAAGTTCGAATCATTCTACATGTAAGTCATTCCGGCTGTCAATCGTGTTCTTTCACCTTCGTCTAACTCATTCTATCCAAAATCAGATATTGTTTGCAACACTTTATATACATTAACTCAAATAATAGTTTGATTTGCGAGGCATTTCTATTGTATAACAGTTTGAAAGTACACATATCTTTCTTTCTTTTAAAGAATTGATAGCGAGATACTTCATGTTTTACAAAACTGTTTTATGAAAGGCTTGAAATTCAAACAATTTTACAAGGACGAACATTAAGATAAAAGACTTAAGATTGATCTCTTTGTCCCTTTTGTCTCTTTGTCTCTTTACCCGGACAACTTAAAATTAGTAGCGATAATGATTTGCTTTGCTTATTCTTTCTATTTCTTTTTGCTATGTCTATGTCTAGGTCTCTCTCTATCTACATTATAAACTGAATACCCCTTACGAAAATGGCACACAGTTTTTGAACGCATGCAGCATGCAAGCAGCACGCGTGCCGCACCGCATGCAGCACGCGTGCAGTTGGTAGCGTGCGGATGCGTATATTTGGAACGAGGCACGCATGCAGGAAAGCGTGCAGATGCTTGCTGCATGCGTGCAGGTCATGAGCGTGTGCAGTTTGCATGCAGCATGCAAATCCATTAGCGTGCACTGCATGCGTGCAGCACGTACTGGCCATATATATGCGAGACAAAATCATGAAAAAAAAAAAATCAAAAATAAAAGTTAACAGTGTATACTGTCCTTACAATTAGTCTTACATAACCTGGCTATCCATTTCACAATGAACTAAAATTGCCTAGCTTAATTTTATACAAGTCACTTATCTAACTTAACCTACCTGATTTTGAACCTGGGACCTTCTGCATGGGAGTCTGATGCTTTACCATTTGAGCTATTGGGGTATACACATTTGATTAAGTGTTTTAAGTTAATATAAGCAATATTTTGATGACTAAACCGGCCAAAGTGCATCATTTTATGAATATTGATCAAATTTACTGTGAATATAGATAACATTCACTATAAAAATGTTGAATTTTGTTTTGATTTTTGCAGTGCCAATTAACTGTTGATTCATGAATGGCATACCAACATCGGCCCAATGTTGCAATGCCAACTATCGAAAAAGAAATGGCATTCCAACATTGGCCCAATGTTGCAATATCAACTTTCGAAACAGGAATGACATTCCAACATCGGCCTAATGTTGCAATGCCAACTATCGAAACAGGAATGGCATTCCAACATTGGGCCAGTGTTTCAATGCCAACTATCAAAACAGGAATGGCATTCCAACATTGGCCCAAAGTTGAAATGCCAACTATCGAAACAAGAATTTGCTTGCCCTCCCCTCTAGACCTGCCAAAAAATGCTTGCCCCCTCCTTTTGGCCTTCCAAAAATCTTGGTCTGAAGGTTAAATACTTAGAAAATTTTGGTCCGAAGGCTAACTTATTTATTCATTGTAAACATTTAAATATTTTCACTTCTAGATCATTGCCAAATTGTGATGTCAGTTGTGTAAAGGTGAATTAGTCATTGAAAATCCTGCATGCATGCAGCATTTTACCTTTACTGCTTCTGGAAACCCTGTATGCGTGCAGCATTCTAACTTCGTGATCTGGAAATCCTGCATGCATGCAGCACACAAGTGTAGTCTGCACGTAATTTGCGTACAGATTGGTAGTCTGCACGCAGGTTCTGCAAGCAAATTGTGTGCGCGGTGGATATTTGTGTGCGGTGCCTGCATGCACTCAGCTGGTTCGCACACATGAACACGCTACCAGCAGGCCTTGCTTGCATGCTGCACACATCTGCACGTGTGCTGCACACTGCCGCACGCGTGCTGCATGCTTCCGCACACATTTTTCATTGCTTGCATTTTCGTAAGGGACCACATTGTATACATGAACAAATTACTATAATTTGAAAAATTGAATGGACATGGTTCGTGTTTGTTTTTCGGATCACAAGACCTGCATTTTGACATTCTACCAGAGAAAATTTATGCTTACGGTAAAATGCTTATAAACGCATTTTCGCCAAGGAGACGAGGTGTTAGATGAATTATGCAGGATACGTAATGTGGAACTTGATATTTCCGTTCGTGTAATTGAATACGCACATCGGTTCTTTTTATAAGCAATTGGATAGCCATAACATATCAATTATAGTTTGAGAATATTAATACTGAAATTGAAGAGCTACGATTTCACTGAGCTTCACAAAATCAAAACAGCACCCATTGGTCAATCAGTCCAAAATGATGGCCGGTACGTCTTTAAACTTTTTAATGATGGAATTGCTCCATAATTGACTGAATATGATCGATTTAATTCAGTAAAAAACAGACTTTAACTCTTGCAAATTTAATATCAGAACTAGAAAACGGTATGTTATTTGTATCATACTGTTAACGCTGCACCCAATATGGGAAACATTGAACGGGTATAGACATAGAATGCTGGCTGTTTTGTTCTTCTGTGGGGTACAGCATCTCAGACTGGGAGTATGTTGTTTCTAACGAATGAATATGGGCGGATATCCTTGTATGTTTCTAAACAATGCTTCGACTATATTTATAAATACGTATTTATAAATACGCACGTGACCACCTCAAATTGTTTGTTTTGGTTAAACAAAGCAAATAAGGATAGGATTGTAATATCTTGGATGCTTCGTTACCTAGGTAACACGGCAAAATAGGTTAAGTAGGCCATACCATTGAGGCCTATTGACCTTGACCTATTTTGCTTTGTTACCTAGGTAACGAAACATCAAGATGGTGCAATCTATCCTTATTTGATTTGTTTCATCAAACGAACATTTTGACACCTCTTTTGGCAAAATCGGAGCACTGATGTTTTCGACCCCCCATAGAGGCAAAAATGTGACCTTTGACCTTTTTGGTTATAACTCAAGATCGGGATATCCTAGATAGGTCAAACTATACATTTTCTGAATCCTTGTGACTAGGGGAATATGAAAATTTGACCCTATGCAAAGTTCGATGACCTTTAACCCCTTGGGGCCAGTTTATATTTTTGGGGACATCCTGATTATGTTTACGGGTCATCTTAGGAACCTAAAAAAATTGGTTTGCTTTGGTCCTGTGGGGGTGCACAGAAAGTGGTCCTAGCTCCCCGAGTATTACATTTTGTGATATTTATCTAAAGAGTTCTATCCTTTTCAATGGTATGATAATTTGGTCACGCTTGCTGGTCTTGGTATGTCGTGCCCATGGGTCACGTCCGTATTCATAAATATGTATTTATAAATATAGTCGAAACACACTGTACAGGCTTTATATATTTAGATTGTCTAGACCGTATAGTATGGCTTGCTGCAAAGTCAAAAGTCAAATAACGTTGATAAAAAACTACAATTTGATTTAAGCAAAATGCAGACTCGTCGCCTGAGTGCTTACTTTATTCATTTAACCTTTGAATAGAATCACTAATGGTTTTTATTTGGCGTAAAATAGGTTTGCCCATTACGCCATGCAGGTTTCCAAGGCTAGTTGGTAGGTGGTATTGTATAGTGTGCTTTTACCGTTACTAGGTGAACCACTTATCACATATTGATATATTGGTGAAATGGAGACAGCTCAATTAAGATATCGGATTGGTAACCTGATAATTATGTTTAGTGTTGAAATGGAGTTTGTTTATATTAAAGTGTCAACAAAACGTTAGAATTAATGAGTCATATAATATAAGATTATTTTATTTTTGTTTATGTTAAATCTCTTCTCAGATGTAAAAGGTCAACAACACTAATTCCAAAATATTTATAAAAAAATTAATTGTCACCATTATAATGATTTTTATAATCATAACGGTTGTATTGATTGGGCTGGAAATGAAACATAACGTATTTTGGTTTCTTTTAAAACGTTGACCATGGACATGGTGGATTTATAATCCTGAGTGTTTGTCCGTTTGTTGCACGTTTTCTCATTATAATTTTTTATTTGTTTATGTTCTTTTTAAATTCTCGTGTTTTCCCATCAATGAATTGATTATATCAGGAAATGATAGCTCATAGCCTTCCAAGATGTTTGTAAATAAGTTGATCGGATGTCAATCTGCTGAAAATGAAGTGTGATCTGTATTACACCTGTCAATTGTGATGATAATGGGCTATTCCATTTAAAATCCACACTACCCCTGTGGAAGATTTAGCTAACATCTGCTACAGAGGGAGTATGAGTTTCAAATAGAATAGACATTTGGGTAACGTCCATTTGAAATAGTCACTCCATTTGTGAAAGATAGGTAAAGCCATAATACAGGGGGAGTATGGGTTTCAAAATGATTAACCCTGACCAATTGCATTTGAAAAACATACTCCCTCTATGGTAGATATTTTCAAAATCTTCCACAGGGGTGGTGTGGATTTCAACTGGAATAGCCCAATGTCACCGTGTGGTGATTGCACATTACAATATGATTTATAATAGGCGTTTGCTGTCACAAATGAGATGGTAATGTCGTTTTTTCATTACTCGGAGAACCTCGTAAAATTAACGGCATTGAGCAGATTTGTTGATTTATTCTTACCCTGAATTGATTTACAAATGTATCAGTATTTTATCATAAACGTATATGAAACAAAAAATGTAAATGGCGTAAAATCACAATCGATAGTGTTACGCTTTCCTTTTTTATTATTATTAAATAAAAGCATGGCTTGCTACAGCACGTAACAGATATGGGTATTGGTTTGATTTGTATCAATTAGTAAATATCAGCAGGCTTTAGTCTGTCATTTGCTTGCTTGATCATCAATTTGTTCAAATCACTTGTTGCAATATATCTAACGAAACATCTTCCCCTCTCTCTCTCTCTTCGTAGGATGTAGGGTGTGTGGGGATGTACTGGTTAGGGTGGTTGGGTGGGTTTGTTTTGTGGTTTGTTGGTGTGTACATATGTGTGTATATTTGTATTTTTCGATTAACGGCATTGAGCAGATTTGTTGATTTATTCTTACCCTGAATTGATTTACAAATGTATCAGTATTTTATCATAAACGTATATGAAACAAAAAATGTAAATGGCGTAAAATCACAATCGATAGTGTTACGCTTTCCTTTTTATTATTATTAAATAAAAGCATGGCTTGCTACAGCACGTAACAGATATGGGTATTGGTTTGATTTGTATCAATTAGTAAATATCAGCAGGCTTTAGTCTGTCATTTGCTTGCTTGATCATCAATTTGTTCAAATCACTTGTTGCAATATATCTAACGAAACATCTTCCTCTCTCTCTCTCTTCGTAGGATGTAGGGTGTGTGGGGATGTACTGGTTAGGGTGGTTGGGTGGGTTTGTTTTGTGGTTTGTTGGTGTGTACATATGTGTGTATATTTGTATTTTTCGATTCAAACAATTAAGATGTTTAAGAGAAAACTTGCTTCAGGCAGAAACTGATCAATGATGAATTATTATTTTTGGGGTCAAAATTTTCATTTTGAGGCCCAAATCATTTAAGATAAAGAAATAAAAAGGCAATTACATATATGGAGTTGGTGCTTCATTTAGGGGTTCGGACGCAATGTTTTAGTTTCATTCATTAAACACCCCACTGATGCTCACACGTTTTTGTGTATTGCTTTTTATGTTTGCTGTGTTTATAAATCCGGTTTCCGACGTATTTCCATTACATCTACTTATTCTATTCCAAGTACAAGACAGAGTATACTCGTCATGACATGGTACTTTCGTTTAGATTGTCATCGATCATCAGGTCACTGACTGTTAGAGTGAATACGAGCTATTTAGCAAGCACTGCATGACGACACAGCATTTCCATGACTAAATTGAATATAGTTGAAACTTGAAATTGCACTTTGGATTTCAGCTCTTTATACTCTAAATATTTGATCATGTGTTGACCAATAAACTACACTGTTCTAAAGCGGGAAATATAGACGGCGATTAACTGCTTTCCTGTTCAATAAGAAATGGACTTAACTCTTGAACGTCGATCTTTTGTTTCGGTTAATATGGTTATAGTTTGCCCCTCTGTTATCTGTACTTGCCAAAAGAGTGAAATGCCAAAAAGAGGGAAGTTAGTCAAAAAACAACAAAATGAAGTATTCCCAGTCCTGGAACTAACGTGTGCCCACTAAAAATATTTTCACATCATGTAATAATGTACATTGTTTACGATAGAAATATTGCCTTTTAACTGCATCGCCACCAGTTGTGCATCTGGTACAAAATCAACGATTTGAAGGCTGTCACAAATACCCCACTGGTTTCTATTTTTCGGAAAAATAGAGTACGGTTAAACTGCCGGTTCTGCCAGAGCGTATAGTGGTCCAGGATCGACTCAAAGTGTGCCGAAAGTAGAAGCGGAACATAAGAATCATATGCAGTAAGAATTTGGCTGTATTCGCCTTGCTAAAGTTACAATTTGTTTTTCAAAGCTGCCACTTTGACCACTCTAAAAGCAGAATTCGTGCTTTTCATTTTCACGAGGGTTAATGACAGTCCCAGAAATCACAATAAATAAATAAATAATGGTAGAAAAATATTCTTTATGATGTTTTCTTCCTCAAACATGTTGAAAAAGGAAACAATTTTACCAATTTAGACTTCTGACAAAATTACACTACGCCCTGGTCCACTGTGCAGCCATCGGGGTTTGAAGCCTTACCTTAATTAAAATGAGAGCAGCATGCAGAGCATCATACAATTTTAAACAACTCTAAAACCCGAAGCAATATTTGACCCTTTCTACAGTTCTAAAACGTATTCAGCTGTCGTTATTGTTATCTCACACATAGCCGAGTTTACCTATAGCTGAGATTGTAGCTTTAATGTACATGTATAATGAACCAGGATTTCTGATCCATTACAGCTGTTTCCACTCCATTTCCTCTTTGTCATTACATCAGCTTATCAATCTGTTATTCCAAAGAGGACACTCAATCATCTATGGATAAATTGACCAAAACCACCTGACATATTGACGGATTTGAAACCAATTGTTAAAGGGGCATTCTAATATTTTGTTACCACGAATCCAACATAATGGAACATACGTGTGGAGCTATATAGATGCACTCCCGGAGGAACCCTAAACAAAGGTGAATTCAAGTCCTATATAAACACTTATGTTTAGATCGTGCATTGGTATATATCTTTAAAATTGTTTGAGATGTTAATAACAGTTGGTTGGAATTGGTAATTGGATTTAAAACGTTCGGTCAAATTAGATATAGAATAACCAACACAAAAAAGCTACGGAGAGTACATTTAGTTGATTACGCGTGTTATGTTTGACCATCATTATTACTGATTTTAAAATGTGCCCTTTTGCAAATTGAATAGGTTCGTCAATTATTACAAAATGTTCGTTAAGTATGTGATTAAGGGTAGACGAGGTATTGTTGGTCGAAGCAACCTAAAAATTGATTTTCATTATCTAGATCAATATATTATTGAAAAATAACACCTTGATGTTTTGCAAATGTTCATTCTACAAATCGTATACTTTGCAAACTTGCTAAATTTATTGTTGTTAATGAGTTATGTATGTTTTACAAAAGTGTTGTTGTTTCAGCCCTCTTTACAACGTAACTCAAGAACCGCAACACCTATAAAAGTATATCTGTGACATTTTAATTCTTCTACACACTCGCTATGAATTGAGCAATGCAGTTTTTGCCAAAGCTCACTACCATTCGTAAGATGCTGTGAACTACCAAATCACAACAGTTTAAAATAATTTTAATTAAAATAACATTAAACCATTCAACTGGAATAAGCATTAACTTTGAAATATGCCAACGAACTGCGGATAATATGTTATAGTGCACATGTTGCTTCCATGGAAACTTGTTGATTAACGATCTTATTAACGTTAATATAGATGCCCCGTATTTGGATAATACCCATACTACTAGTCATTACTCAGCTGATATTGAATAATACACTTTTAAAACGCTTTGTAATTTTTGCCCAAGGCTTAAATAAGAATAACGCAGTGTTGGGTATAATAGGGTTATTCTCCTTGGAATGAATTCTACCCAACAATTCAGTTTCTCGTTGTTGGGTGAAATTTTCCGCCTTAGAGCAGTGTAAGGGGAATATAAACTTCAATTAGTAAGATCGATGTTGTCTTCCACAGAACTAAGAACGTGCCGTTGACGAGTTTACGAACGATAAATTAAATCGAGGTACATGATACAAAATAACAGTTCTACTTTAAGGTAATCCTCTACGCCGAGGATGTGTTTTGCTTGAAATATTAATGACGCTCTCTGCAGGTTATCAAAAGGTCGGGTATGCAAAACCGTAATTTAAGGGGTACTTGGTGGCATTTTTAGGTCACCTTATACAAGGTCACACAATTACTAGAAATTGACTGTCTTTTAAGCAAGAAAGAATTCTCAAGTTACTCCTCTAATTGTTATAACCTTTGAACATTAGAAACAAGGAGGGTTTAAGAAAAGTACAAATACCAAAGACACGGTTGTTTGATTTGATCATTTATTAATTTTTCTAGTCAAACATTATTATAATGTTCAATTCTAGACCTGAATTATACCAACAGCTATCGCAATAATAAACTGTATATACACATATATTTTGTAGCAATTTTAACATAGTTTTTCGTTTCTATATCAAATTATTCATCTTTTTTTGCTTTTTGTGATAAACTGTACATTTGTGTGCAAATTGAGGGCGCTATTTACATATATTTTAAATTTAAATTAGCCAAATAATATTAGTAATATCTTACATTTCATGATAAAAAGTTTTTCTAAAATTCCCTTGTCATTTGTTAGTCTGTTTGCTGATGTTCTAACACCATTTTACAAGTGTCTACCCCTTGTAAAGATGCAAACAAAATTTTAGATAAATAGCGCCATCATTGTTCAACTTTTCTTTAAAATAACTCAGTTTTATATGCCATCAAACAACTGTGAAGAGAGAAGAGAAAGGTACAAAAGCCATAGGATGGGGAATGCGGGGCATGTCAGAAGAATATACCTATGCTGACCAGACATCATGGGACAGCAAATTAAATAGGATTATCACCGCCAGGGCACACAATAACTGTCGTCCTCGTTCCTTCACTTGAACAACTTTCCTTGATACACCGTCACGTAACATTGGAGGGTATTGTGCCAGATAAGCGTGCAAATTTCGAAACACAAGACTAGCTTCATAAAACGCAACACCCCAAACATACACTTTCTTCAGGTTAATGGTAGCTACACGAGCCACGGAGATGAAGAAGATGAAGTGTAATGCGAATAACAAACACAAAGCAAACAAGTAACATAAATATTTACATTTTGCTTGACAAAACGAAATGAATTGTTAGTCATGACAATATTTCGACCTTCATCAGGACTGATATGGTCATCTGATCCACTTTCTCGGGAAATTTGCTTCCTGTACTTCTTAGTTTCTTATCCAGACTTTAAAAGAGGATCGTAGACGTGACTTAGGAAATATGTCCCCTCCCTTCTGTTCATGGCCTCCTACTTCTCCTCCATATTGTCATAGTTTCCCACACTTCTATGTTCCTCTTTTAAAGACTGGTAGGCTAAGAGACAAAGAAGTACCGGAAACCAGTTTCCCGGAAAAGTGAATCAAATGACAATCCTTCATATCTGATGAAGTCCTCCGGTCCGTTTCCAAAAAAAGCAGTTAATCAAAATGTAGAGCCTCTGTATTAACCGATTGTTTGAAACAGGCAGTGCCTAAATCTTCAATAGCTGTATGCTGTAATCAGAATGTTAATATCGAAATGAAAAACACGATTCCTGTAAATTTATGTCCGGATTGCATTATCGGTTTGCAGCAATAATACTTTCTTCCTGCAGTACAAAATGTTTACTGGCAGAGTCGCAATGTCTGTTTTGATTTCTTTAAAAAGTCATCATAATTTTTCATTTTATTATGAAAAATGTATTGCTCCTTTTTTTTCGACGTTCCGGCTCGTGGAATGAAACAATCTATCTCTTATCTCGTGATTATATTTCGGCCATCGCACTCATAGATAATTCACTCACTCACTCACTCGGTCGATTTCTGCCGGACTCCTACGATGGCTCTCCAGATATGTCTGTCCTGCATGCAGCTCCGGATTTCGTTTGGTCCCTGTCCAGTGTCCTCACACACAAGATCTACATTCCCAGCAAACACAAAACGTTTTCGACATCATTCGCAAAAGGTTATAAAAGGTTGTCAGAAAACGTTTAAATGTCGGGTTATATAAAGGGTACACTAATGGAATAAAACGTTTTCATAACATTAAATAACATTTGTTGGTAATTTACTGCACAGTAAACAAAAATGTTTTACAGAAAACATTTAAATGTCGGGTTATATAAAGGTCGTGAAAACATTTTTGAAAACTTGGTACAAATCGTTCTAAACAGAATGTTATTTTGCGGTTGCCCAAAATATTTACAATAACGTTTTTAAAATGTTTTCACGACCTTTATATAACCCGACATTTAAATGTTATTAAAACGTTTTGTAAAAAACATTTTAAGAACATTTATGTGTTTGCTGGGTGCAAATATTTTAACATAATGTTATTTAAGTGTTGACAAAATATTTGGCCAAAAATGTTTGCAAAAATAGTTTACAATGACATTTCGAAAACATTTTAAAAATATTGCTGTAGTGTGTTTTCATACAAAACGTTTTAAAACGATTTCACGACCTTTATATAACCCGACATTTTAATGTTATTAAACGTTTTTACCTAAACCAAAACCCAAAATATAACGTATTTAAAACGTTTTAAAAAACGTTTTTGTGTTTGCTGGGTTGGTCTTGTTAGGTCGCCCTACACTTCTTTTGCCGTGACTGGGTTTCCACAACACTAGGTCTGACACCACCTCCCCTGTACTTCTTAAACAGTGACCAGCAAATTGTAGTCTTCTTTTCCTGATTTTATCAGTTACCTTTGAAGGTTTTCTCCATACAGTGTATGTGTCCTCCAGCTTATATCAAGAGCTGATCTGAGTAGCCTGGTGTAACAGCCGTCCAACAACTTTCGGATCTTTAATATTTAGAATTATTTTAATACGCATATACTGTTGCAAATGAGGTGGTAAAGTTGGTTTTCTATTGCCCAGATAACACCATAAAACAACGACATTGAGAGAATTTGTTGATTAATTTGAAACAAAAATGTTAATGACGTAAAATCACAATTGATAGTGGTACGTGTTCCTTTCTATTAAATGAAAATATGACCAGCCACAGCACGTATAAAATATCGTTTATGTTTTTTTATTACTATTGATCGGTAAATACCAGCATGCCTTAGTTTGTATGTCGCATTAATTTGGTTGAAACGTTTGCATCATTGCAATATATCCAATTTAACTTGGGTGGAGTGGGTGCGTTCGGGGTGGGTGTGGATTGTGGTGTGCGTGGGGTGTTGTTGTGTTTGTGTATTTTATTACAACAATTTAAAAAAACAATTTTATAAACAAACAAAACAAACAAACAAACAAAACAATTGTTTGAGACAGAAACTGATTTCAAGTTAGGGGTCGAAATTGTCCTTTTGAAGGGCGAAATTTCAAAATAAGGAAATATAAACGCAAAATTACTGGTATCTGAGTGGGTTGGTGCTTAATTTTTTACACATTTTCATTCAGATCACACTGAAGCTCACACGTTTTGTTGTGTTTGCTGTTTTATGGATCCGGTTTTCCGACGTATTTCCATTACATCTACTTATTCTATTCCTAGTACAAGACAGAGTATATTTGTCATGACATGGTACTTTCGTATAGATTGTCATCGATCATCAGTTCAGTGACTGTGAAAGTGAATACCAGCTATTTAGCAAGCATTTCATGACTACACATCGTTTCTATGAGTAAATTGTATACAGTTGAAACTTGAAATTGCACTTCGGTTGCGAGCAGCAAGTGATTGATTTTGAGCTGTTTGTACTTTAATCACTGGCCTGGGAAGGGCCATTATTATTTGAAAATGCGTTGACCAATAATGAATCGGTTTATATGGTTAGTTTCCCTCTCTATAAAATGAATTGTCTAAAAGAGGGAGGTTAGTAAAAAATAAACAACAAAAAGTATCATCAGTCCTGGAACTAACGCGAGTCCAATAAACAATTATTTTCACATCATGTAATAATCAACATTGTTTACGAGAGAATATTGGCTTTTAACTGTATGGCCATTAGCTGTGCATCTGGCGCAATATCGACGATTTCGTGACTGTCACAAAAACACGATTGCTCAAAAACTAATATAGACATGGGAGTGTTTGATTCAAAGGAAGTTTATTATGTAATTTTCTTTCCCACAGGGTGTCTGCTTATTGCTGTTTTATATATAGAAGATGGCCTATTTAAATGGCCTATTTAGCAAGCACTGCATCCCAACATATTATCCTTTTCATGACAAAATTGTTTAGTTGAAATCTTGGTTGAAAACATGGTGGCGAGCAAGAAGCGATTTGATTGCAGCTATTCGCGCGCGCACTAATCCTCTCTTAAAGCCATATTATAACATTTTCATACAAAAATAGATTAGTATTTCTTTGCTATAAAACGATAGCTTTTACTGTCAGCTATATCCCCTTTTAGTTAATAAATAAATAAATAAATTTCGGTATTTATATAGCGCCTTACCACAAATCAGGGAGTGTTCAAAGCGCTGTAGTTTCGTTGCCATGGTGAATCATCACAATCAGATCGCATCAACTAGGCATTGTGTAGCCGGAATAGCGCATACCTATCCGCATTTAAATTGTAACATCCACCATTTATCTGTGCAGCTCCCCAAATTCCATTTGGTGAAGGAAGTTTTTGTTAACCAAACAACTAATCACAGATTTTTTGAAAGCAGCTAGGAGGAAACCGGAGATCCCGGAGAAAACCTGCAAGAGCGAGCATGGAATCGGGATAAACCAAGTGCACACGAGTCCTTGGGCCACGCCGGGGCTTGGACCGGGGACATAAGTGGTGCAAAGCGAGGGAACTACCGCTGCGCTAACTCGAACTACCGCTGCACTAACTCGCCCTAGATTTGAGCCGAACAACTAAGGCAAAGCAAAGAAAATAAGAATTTACTACTAGCGCCGACGCCGCCAATACGTATCACTCCTTCGGTCATGTTACGGTACGATCCTTTGTCCCGCATGCCATGTACGTACTGTGTAAGGAACATCGCGTATGCGTTCGACTATAATATTTCCATCGTAATAATACAATGACGGTTCCTGCGTTTTATTCAAAATCTCGGATTATAACAATCCCCTAATTTTTAATATTAAACGTTATATTTGGTCCGCAAAGGATGGATCTACGATTTGCTCAGGTCGTTTGGGCGTTCTTTATGCCTTAGGCGTTTTGCAAGGGTTAATTTGAGAAAGGCATTTTGGCATTCTTCTTTGGTCCTTATTGTGAACCCCAAGACCTATGTAAAATACAATTATAGTATTTAAGATACTTCCTGTGATATGCACACCTTTCTTACAAAAATATCTTCTAAGCTTCTAAGAGTGAGAGTTTGTCCAAATTGTTGACAAATTTGTACCAATGTCTAAAGGTCATTCCATAGTGTGCAGTCTAGTGTAAACACCGCATATTTTGAAGTAAACAATTTCTTGCATGGGAACATTTTCACTTTTTACATTTTTTCATCAAAAGTACTTAACCTGTGAAAACCTAATATTTGTATAATCAATCGTAATGTGTACATATTTCCGAAGTAATCTGTCGCATGAATCTTTTGACTAGCATTTACCGAAAACACCATACCTTTTCGCTTAACAATATTATGATAAAGATACAATACCAACTATATTGTACTTACTTTGTACTTACTTATATTGTTATTAATCCAAATCAAATCACTAATCAACATGGGTTCAAAATTATTCCAATGTCATTTAGGGGTGACTTCAAAACCTGGGCATGGTTTCTATTGTTCGGAATAGCAGAGCGCGGTTAAACCACCGGTACTGCCAAAGCACCGGCGACCGGGGTTTGAAGACATCCCTTAAGCAAAAGGTGAGCTGCATAGGCATCATGAAAAGAATTGGACCATTTTCGACCTCTACAAATAAACCTCAATTACAATGTTGAACAACCCTAAAGCTAAAGCAATATTTACACTTTTCACTGTCCTGAAACCTATGCAGCACTAGTATCGTTATTTTTGGTTCACATTTATAGCCTAGTTTACCTATAGCTGAGTTTTTGGCGCTAATGTATACCTAACCAGGATTTGTGATCCATTACAGCTGTTTCCACTCCATTTCCTCTTCCTCTTAACATCAACTTATCAATCTGTTATCCCAAAGAGGACACTTAATCATCTATGGATAAATTGACCAAAACCACCTGACATATTGACGGACTAAAAAGGGGCATTATGTTGTCACCACGAATTCAACTTAATGAAACATATTTGTGTCAAACCGTATATAAACACTTTCATTTAGTGCATTGGTATATAAAGTTAATTACCTATGCAATGGCTATTGATTGACCATGTTGACTATACTTACGCGGAAAATCGCGTAATTTTACATACATATTAAACTTTCTTTTATTTTTAACAAATTGCTTTATTAATTGTTGCCCTAAACGGGTGTGTTACGACCTAAAGAAATGTAATGTCTTTAAATCTCCAAAGTCGGTATATATTTTTTTAATATTTCGCCACAGACATATCTTAAAAAACGCCAAGTTCACCACAAAATACGATAGTAAACATTGAACAATGATTGATAAGGTTTGTCAGGCTCGTGTTTTGAATATATCTGAGTTGTTAGTACGTATTAGAAACAGGTAAAACATTTTGACATTTTGACTAAATGTATGAAAAGTCAAATATAAAAACAAAAACAAAATATAAAAAACAAAACAAAAACAAACAAAACAAAACGTTTTTGACTTTTTAATTAAAATCTGAATAATCAACAGAAGGACATACATATGGAGAATAAGGTTATTAGTTGATTACACGTCTTATGCGTGATCATCATTTTACTAATGATGTGTCCGTTTGCAAATTAAGCAATTACTAAATGATCGTTAAGTATATGAAACTATTATTTTTGCATAAGCATTAAGTTTGATAAATGCCAATGGACTACGGATAATATGTTAGAGTGCACATTTTGCTGTCAGGGACACCTGCTGATTAATCATCTTATTAACGTTAATATAGAGGCCTGGTATTTGCATAATACCCATACCACTAGCCATTACTCAGCTGATATTGAATAATGAAATACACTTTTAAAACGCTTGGTAGTTTTTTGTACAAGGTCCAAATAAGAGCAAAGCATTTGTTGGGAAAATCACATGTGTTATTCTTAATGGAATGGCCTTGGGTTCAAACCAACTATTCAGTTTCATGTTGTTGGGTAAAATGTACCCATCCGCGTCTGAGCAGTGTAAAGAGAAATGTAAACTTTATTTAGTAAATCGATTTGACAGTCACAGAACGTACCATTGACAAGTTTACGAATGACAAATTGAATCGAGTGACATCAACTTATAATAGGCTAATGCTAAGGATGTTGCTTAAAATATGAATGATACTTATGTTATTGTGTCATTTAAAATTCGAGGGACCCCTCTCTATACGCTATTAAAAAGTTGGATATGCAATACTGTAATTTAGAGGGTTCTTTGTCACCTTTCCAGGTCACCCTTTACTTTCACAAGTTCAATTCTAGAACCAGAAATCTACCAGAAATCGAATTTCTTTCATATTATTGTTTTAACCTTTAGACTTGAGAAACAAGAAGGGCTTAAGAAAAATACAAGTGCAAAGAGGGGAGAAAGAAAAGTACAAAATTTCAAAATAAGTGTGCAATTGATATGTCTCAAACTAAAAGCATGTAACCCTTCTCTTGAACCAACTTCATTGGCCCCCTGTCAGTGAAATGTTGCTACCCTGGAATCATTCAAACTGTGCTCAAGATATATTTTTTTCAATAAAATTGTTGCCAATAGTTTATTTACTGTATTTGATCATTAAATGTTCTTAACATGTTGCCTTTTTGCGCTTGGAAACCATTATAGTAAATTAAGTTAACCAAAGAATGACCAGGGAAAGCGGGACATGGCTGAAGAATTAGCACTTGTAATGTACCCGTGTTGACCAGTCACCAGACACCAATGGACAGAAAATATAATAGGGGAGATACTAAGATTGGGCATACCACCGTTAGGGCATGCAATGCATTCTTGTTTCCCCACATGATCTGAATTTGTTAATACATCTAAAAACCTCTTCTTTATCCACTTAACCATAGAGAGTATTATACCAAAGAAGTATATGCAACTTTCTAAGCTCTAGACTATAGTGTCAAATATAAGCTTTTTTTTGCAAAATGGCGAACACAATAGTAGAGCGATATTCAGTTTGAGTAAAGCCTTTTAAATGTCCCGGGATATTGAAATGACATTATCCAAACCAACCATCGCGCTCCTATTGTGTCAGCAAGCCTTCACGGATTTATGTGTAGGTAAAAAAAAGTAAGTAAACAAAGTAAGCAAGTAACATTTAAAGGAGCACATAAAAATAACAGATGTGGATATAGGAGTATAAACTGACCAGTAGACACATTACCAGTTGTAGTCCTACTAATTCATGGCATATCGGATGGCCTAGGGGAAAGTTAGTTATATTTGCAAGACTATCCTTGCCTTCAAGGTGAAAGAAACCTACCAATGCTACCCTCTGGCCATGGTCTGGTCTGCTGTCAGATCTTCCCCATGGAAAGATGACATTCCAATATTCCCCTTTAACAGCTTCCTTAAATTTCTGTACGATTTTGTTAAACAAATAGCCATTAAAAATGCAGTTAATAAAGAAGTCGATACCAAATAGACGTCCTTTACATTAACCGAATGTTTTAAACAAGCTGTGTCTAAGTCTTCTATAGCTACACGTTGTAATCAAAATATTAATATCGAAATGAAAAACACGATTCCTGCGTATTTATGTCCGGACTCCATTATCGGTCTGCAATAATATTTTCTTACTCCTGCAGTGCAAAATATTTACTGGCAGAGTGGCAGTCAAATGGCTCTTTATATTTCTTTAAAAAGTCATCATAATTGTTTTTCTTATATTCTGAAATGTACAGAAAATATTGTTTTGGGGTACTCGAGATCGATGTGCGTATTTGTATCATCTTGTGTCTTGCAAGAGCTGCAGCATCAGCAATGATCAATGACAAAACCTATGTTTGAATTTAGCTTTTAATGGAGTGGATGGTAACACAATTAAATCAGTAAAATTATCTTAGTGAGCATATATGGAAAATCAAAAGGTACCATAGAATCATTTAACGTAAAGTAAACGCACGTTTCCATTTAAACATCCCAATAGCAACAGTGACACATTTTTGTTAATACATGTGTAACAAAATAGTGCATCAATATTGGCAATATTTTCTAAATTTAAAATCCAAACCATATACACAGATTTTGAAATATCAGGTCCAAATAAATGGTCTGGGTTTTAAAAGTAGTCGTAGCTTTTGGTCTGTAATGTTGAAAAACAGCGCGGATTCACTGGTGTTTGATGTAATGTAAAACTGTGTCATTTTAAAGCAAAGTTGAACAATGATGGTGCTATTTATCTTAAATCTTGTTTACATCATTACAAGGGGTAGACACTTTTATAATGGTATTTGAACATCAGAATAAATTCTAATAAATGGCAAGAACATTTTCAAAAAACTTTTTATCACAAAATGTAAGGAATAAGTCATATTATTTAGATAATGTAAATTAAAAATATATGTAAATAGCCCTCAACTTTCACACCAATATACATTTTAAAGAATAAGAATTACCACAAAAAAGCAAAAAAAGATGAATAATTTGATATAGAAACGAAAATCTTGTTTAAAAATATATGTGTATTAGTGTGATAGCTGTTGGTATTGCCCAGGTCTAGAATTGAACATTATATACTGTTTTTTGTTAGAAAAATGAATAAATGATCACATCAAACAACCGTGGATTCATGTGGCCCAAGAAATGGCGACACATTTCTATATTGTTGAACATATTTTTAGCTCTTTACAAGAATAGATAAGCTTTTGTCGACAAGAGTATTTGGCGCCTACTTGATTCAAATAACATATAATGTTCAATACATTGGCAGACAGTTAAAAACATACTTGAGCATGGTGGAAAGGACGTGTCTGTGTGTTTGCATAAAGCAGGGTTTTCTTTTTGACTTTGGCTGATAGTAAGTCCAAACTCGAAATTTCCCTTTAAATAATGTTTTAAAATTTCTGATGCGAAATTTGCCATCTTTTAAATACACATATTACCAATGTAAATGTTGAAATGTAAATATTGACTGTGGTCAATGTTCCACTCCTACATGCATAGAAGCCATTATTTGACTTTCATTAATGAATAATGAATCTGAAGGCCGAACAACCTCAGATATATAATGTACCAAAGTAACGTTACAATCAAGGCAAGGCCGCGAATGATGGTAAACTTTAAATTATTCATTAAGTTGATATTGATATTTCCCTTGTGATCACAAACTATATACTAAATAGAGGCCAATTCCCTCGTGGGATGAAACTTCTACAGCTCATGAATTACAGGCTATAGGAGCTAGCCGTGGCGTATGATGTTTATACAAATAGGGAGGGAATATGCAATCAGTTAATTAACATAACGCGTTGGTAATAAACTAAGTATTTTATTTACCATACTTGAAGTTAACAAAAACTTAACGTTGTACAACACACATTCTAATATTTTTGCTTCAAATAAAATGTTTCTCAAAATGTATGAGGATGTGCATGCCGAAGTATAACAATCCTGTTCTCACCTCTATACTACCTTTAACCAAGTTATGACCCATAAATGCTATGGGTTTCTAAGGGAATATAAAATCCGTTCTCATGGTTCTATAAAGCTATCGGTACCCCGATATGGACCGATGGATCTTTCTATCACACCCTAGAGATAAATTTCTACAGTGGTATCGTTTCTTCATCTATAAAAATAAAACCCCTGGTACGATAGAAAGAGCTATTGGGGCACCAATAGCACTATAGTACCAAACTAGACGTGGTACCTGAATATTGCTATTATGAAATAGCAGTAAGGTGGGCAATTTGAATACAGTCCTTACATAGAAAGGGGACTCGGGAACTGTCTGGAAAGTTATAATTTATTTCAATTTAATAACTGTAACTTCCAGCATATCCTAGCCTATTACTGGTGCAGCTTGAGACTTGTATAATTCTCTTTGCAGCCGTCATATAAAATGTATCCGTCACTGCTGATGTTGTTGAAATGTTGTTACTCCTTACTTAATGCGAGTAACTTAAACTTTCATATCCATACGTTGTAGTTAATTTAATTGTAATTCTATATTGATGCTCTAATATTATTGAATGAAATTCTGGAGGTCCTTTTAGTAGTAATTGCAATTTGAAGGCTATTTCAATAAAAAGTTTCAGAAAACAATGAGAGTTAAATTAACATTTTTGATATAACTTCGAAAATCCATGAAAGATCTACCTTAATTGCATGGCATGAAACGAGAAATACAATATTCCAACAATTGTGGAGATGTCTTCTATATTCAAGAAAATTTAATTTTGTTGGTAAATTATACACGTGAATTGAAGCGATACATGCAGCCTAGAAACCGAGGTATTGCAATATGTTCCCATTCTGGTAAAATACGACTAGAAGACTCTACTTATTATTTTAGATGGATTGATAAACATACATAGCAACAACAAAAGAATAATTTAATGTGACAATTTATTCGTATTATAAGATATTAAACCCCGCTTACATAACGCAAAAACCTTGTTTAGGAAAAATTAACAGCATAAAGTGCAAGATTGCACTAGAAAATACAAATGGAAAATCCCACCAATGATAATAATATTACTACTAGTAAAAACAACAACTGAACTATAAAATACTTAATTGTAATTTCCTTTTTTTTCGTATGAATATTGAGTTATTGCATTATTATTATTATCATTATTATTGTTATTATTATTATTACTATTATTATTATTATTATTATTATTATTATTATTATTATTATTATTATTATTATTATTTTCAAACAAAGCTAAGCAAAGGAAATCTAATCATAAATCTCTTTAGTATTCCATACATAAAAAGTATCATGTAAAAGGTTTATTGATCAATTCCTTAGAATCAAATTATTTTGCAAGGTCCAATAACTCTGCGAGGATTTTAATTTGATTCTATTGATTTGATATAGTAGCTTACAGTATTGATTCTTGATGGTTGATCAAAAATGTGATTTAAAAGATAGCAAACAAGGTCAATGACTTTGTGTTTACACCATTTCATAACATTAGATAACGTCCAATATCCTATAAACGTTGTCTCCGCGCGGTTTTTGTCTGCGTTTAGGTTTCCAAATTGAACATTTAAAAGGTCATTTCGTGATCCACAGCATCATCCCCCCACTTTTCTCAAAAAAAGTTGTGATATTTATATCACTGAAAACCTCTGGCTACATAATATTTATGTACAAAATAAATATCTGTTGCAGATTAATTTGTTTAGCAAAGATATCGTGAAATTTGAATTTCGTTCTGGCATACCAGAACGAAATTACAACGCATTGTCTAGTGCTAATACACATAATCATACATAACTCCCAAACACAAAATCAATATCAACTAAAATTTTGGGAATAAGCATATCTGATAAATGTCATAAAAAGAGGATGCTAGGATCACGAAATACTCCTTTAATATGTATTACTCTTATAATATTAAAATAAGAGTATAAACAAATCCATGTAAAAATACATTAAAGATTTTTGTAAAAAAATATTCCCCTATCACTCGATAATGTCTTAGAAGGCACATTATGTTGAATATATTCATAATTCCTGCTAGTTTATACAATATCGAAATTAAAATATAAATGTAAGGTTGATTACAATTTTAATTTCGGTTACGGAATTAGAGCGAGTAGTTGTATTATAAGTTGTTATTGTATTCGAAGTTGTTCCAATTTTGAAATGAAATTTAGCTCTTATTGTTGTTGAATAATCGCATAAATTTCTCTAGGGGCACAAAAGTTCTAATTGAAGAAAATTATAAAAGTGAAAAAGAAAATGATTATCAGAAAAGATGTGATTATAATGATGAAATTAATTACATTTGATTTGAATGTGGTGTGTGATATTATTACTAGGACGGTGTTATACTTTGATATATTGTTTGCCAAACTACCTGCCTGTTACCCGTCTCTCATCTTGATCAATTTCATTTCAAAGGGACTGCTTCTCACCTATTTTAGCTTTACAAGCATTGTTCTAATTAACTGGCACCTTTGAGATCAGTATGTGAAGAAATAATGACGCACAAGAAAATATGTCAAATTATACAACTAACTTGAAATCTTTTGTGGTGACATATTTATTAGAAAACGTAAAAGATGTGAAATGAAAAAACCCAACCCTATATAATTATGAAATTAATTGACAAAATCGTACCAGAAATATTTACGTGTTAGAAAAAAGAGTGCTTGGTATGGGCATAGGTAACATTTATTTTGTAGCACCAGATGAAGTTGCTGCTAGGTACTAATACATTCATTGCTAGAATTAATCAAATCCATCATTCTGAAAGTCTTGTTTCATGAAACAACATAAACGCCTTAACATGTTTTAGAAACACAAAAATAGATCATGTAAGAATTGTGAAAAGATTCTTCATTTTAAATACTGATAATATTTTTGAATACATGGTGCTGTAATATCACCGCACACCTCGTAGAGACAGATTGCTTTAACTGATTTATTTGACCACTTTATTGCCTGAGTGTTGGACAACCTTTAGTTTGCGCCCCACAATCTAATTTAACTGATCGAGTTGAGAAGTCCATCATATCATTAAGCTATGTTTTTAGTCGGGTTACATTCCCCTTGAGGAAATAGCAATATTATATAATCTTGTCTTCAGTGGTTTGTTAAACAAGGCAGTGGTTTAAAAAAAATGTAACATCGGAGACATATTACATGAAGGCAGAATAGACACACACAGTGGAAATTTAACAATTGTAATGATTTGATAAATACAAATGATAAATGTTCGTTATTTTACATACGTGTCACTTTAGAGAGTACAAGCACACTTCATATACTACCTCGCTATCACTAAGATTTATTTGAATAAAAACCAGCCTTATACAATTCTCTCAGATAAGGTAAACAATCCATTCTTTATTGCAAGAAACTTATGGTTATTATGCACGAGTTCTTAATGTACCATGAAATCAATCATCGCATACCATGTTTGTCTCATTCGTGTTCATCCATGATGTGATACAAGAATATACTTTTTTTTTGTTGGTTTTTTCAGACACCATTACCCATTGAGAAAGGAACCAGCTACCACCAAAAATTATCTGGAAAAATAACCTGGTAAGTGCAGATGAAGGTTTTTAATATTTCAAATGTTTTATTTAATTTTTTGTTGTGATATTTAATAGGGAGAACTTAAATTACTAACGGTTTTTTGTTTGTTTTGATATTGGCTTTATTTTTTAAATTATGTATTCAGTAATTTTCAATTATTCAAAATATAAGGCCAATATCCCAAAAATTAAACTTGACTAATTTATTTTCCAAAAATTTATACTTTTACATATCTTGCATGAAAAATCTTGCTTAATTAATGCTTCTCTGAGATTGCGCTGTTCCCTTAAAATCCTCCGTTCAGTTCATCATTTTGCTTGCTCCAGTACTTAGTTCCTTTATTTTCTATATTATTTTATTTATTCATTTCAATCTTTATTAAATACAATTACATCAAAACAGATCGAAAAGTAGACATACAAATCCAGACAAGAGTATGGCATCAGAAAGAATTCAGTTGCCATATCTCTGCAGGAGTAAAATGGATGAAAGACAGTAAACAAAATATATTAAAAACAATAAACATTTCAAGATATGTACAGATTACAAAAGCACCTAGGAGATTGACCAGTCCTGGTCATATTTGGAGTAAAAGATTGCATATGAAGCCAGTATTGCACGTTTACTGAGGTTGGCTTGAAATTTCTTGCACAGTATTTTGTGGGGTTTATTACCCAATGAAACAGAGGTGAAAATGTTTTGAATATTGCACTTATTGTCGTCAGTAATGAGGCCTCTGCTGCCAATTTCAATACAAAATAACTTGGCGTCATAACTCTGTCCCTGGAGATCCATGATCAAACTTGAGTATTTGTTTACCTTGCGGTCGTGAGAATTTCTGATGTTTTGTTCGAACGGAATAGTTAGCTCGAAGACAATGATCTTTTTGAGTCGCGGTTGACGAGGACCAGGTCTGGTCTCTGTTGAGTTGCCAAAATATCAGGAGGGATAGTGGTCCCCGCAACTTTGGTTGTACCAGCTAGGTCACAATAAGAGGTCCATGATGGGGCAGCAATTTCCTGAAGAGTGTCATGGATGATACGAAGGACAGAGTCATGGCGCCAAGTATACCTGCCTTGTTCGAGCATAATCTGGCAGTGGTTTAAAACATGGTGAAGAGTTTCTTTTTTTTTATATTTATTACAGTTTGTGGACAATTTTTTGCCCCAACGGCTGAGGTTATTTTTTGTTGGGAGGGTGTCCAGAAAAGAGTTGACCATGAATTTCATGACACCTTTAGGCATGTTAAAAATGAAAGACTTCCAAATATGATCTGCCTTTTCAAGGATGGAAACGCGCAACATGTCGCCCTGGACAACAAGATCTTTAAGTTGGTTGATCCAGGTTTCATTGATCTCATCTTTGATAGACTTGATTAAGACATCTTTTTTTCTTTTTGTAAGATGACATGCCAGTACTTTCATTACATACCTCAAACTTACTTTCAGCATAGCAAGTGACAGAAAACTTCCTGGACCATTCAGATTCTCTAGCAAGCTTGGAATCTAATGCATTAATAACCTTTTCATCACCTTTGAGCCTTGATGACATATAGGCAGCAGAATGAGCTTCAAGGTACACTTGACGGATAGATTTAATATCAGTTAAATGGGGAATATGGAGAATACCTGGTGTTGCTGATCTGGGCAACCCAATCCATTTTTTCAAGTATCTATGAACTATGGCGTCGAGAGCAAGAAGGTTTGTTTTAGTAATGTCATGAACAGTGAGCAAAAACCGGCATGCAGGTAGAAGGTAGTTTTATACACCTGAAGCTTATACTCTCCCCTGACAAGAAGGTTGTCCATTCTATCAAGCCGGGTAACAAGGTGGTCCCTGACATTATCAAACACTTCTTCTTGCTTTCCTGAAAAACAAAGATGGGAACCAAGAAATTTATGAGGCTCATTTTCAATGGAATGAACATCGTTACCAGACAAGTTATATACAATAGATGTTGGTTTGCCACTTACGATAGACAATGATTTGCATTTGACTGGTTTCAATTTAAGGTTCATTGATTGAGTCCAAGATGAAATTTCATTGAGAATTCTTTGGTGAGTTTTCTTATTGGTAGTTATCAAATTGAAGTCATCTGCAAACGGGGTGGTAATATACTTTGTACCATTAATTGTATAACCAAAACCTTCATATTCTTGAAGTTTTTCCAAAATGGGATTGAACACCGCCAAGAAAATTATTGGAGACAGAGGGTCACCTTGAAAAACTCCTTTGTGAAAACTAAAATTTGTCGACTCCCAATCCTGAGTAACAACTCTACCTTGGAGTCTGGCATACAGATTTTCAATGTAGGTTTTGACTTCTGGTGGAAAATGAAACCTAGAAAGAGAGTGACTAATCAAATCATGATGGACCGAACCAAAAGCATCTTCAAGGTCAAAGAATGTTATGTGACATGTTCGGTTATTTCTTTTGGCATGACAAATAATTTCACCTAGGACTTGGTTGTGTTCAATCACCCCGTTTATACCGCGGATAAAAGCTTTCTGAACAGAAGAGTCAATAAAATTATTTTCAGTCAGATAGTCTGTGGTACGCGTAGCTAATATTTGATGAAATGTTTTGCCAAAAACACTGGAAAGTGCGATCATCCGAAAGTTTTCAGGTTGCTCAGGACTACCCTTCTTATAAATCAGAGTGATGGATGATGAGCACCATGACGCTGGTGGAATTTGCGAAGCATTTAACAATTTGGTATAAAGAGTTGCTAAACAGTGGTGGACACACGGCAGCTTCTTTAGTATCCCATAAGTTATAGCATCAGGACCCGGAGCTGAGGAACTGCTCTTTTTCTGTATCACCTGCTTCACTTCACGTGGACGGATTGCGTCAGTGTTAAACGTGGCATTAGCTTGGCCGATGTAAGGAAACCAAGAAAGTTTTGCGAGATCAAGGTCATCGCGAACAGAATATTTGCCGGGATAAAACAGGTCGGCACGATCCTTTGGAAATTCTGGACGTGTTACTGTGTTATCAAGGGTACCATTGCAGGCTTGCTTTGAGAATGACCAGTAGTTTTCTTTAAATTGTTTCTCCTGATAAGCAACGCTGTTTTTCTGAATCTCTTTATCACGGTCCTTTTTGAGGCGGTTGTGAGTTCTGAGAGCTTGCGTGAAGTTCTTACGATCATCGATTGAACCAGTCTGTTTCATGCGTTTACGATAGTGTTTCTTAAGGTTCTTGGCAGCCTCAACACGTTTTGATTTGTGTTGAATAAATTTCTTGCTTGATTTCGTGGCATTAAATTCTGGCTTGGACAGTAAAAAGTCTTGAACTGATGTGGACAGCCTGTCGCCCGCTTCAGCTGGCGTTAAAATATCACTGCCCAACGCTGAATGAATTGGGTTAAGAATGTCACGTAGTTCATTGTTATATGTTTGCCAAGCATCTGGGGTAGCTGATGGTATGGTAAAATGCAGTCTGGCATCAACAGGTGTTAGCAGAGTACCATAGTACATGCATACTGCAAAGGCAATGTGTAATAGCACACGGTGCCAAATTCGGCAGCCTTCCATGTTAAGCTTATCAAAGTCAAATGGGGTAGCAGTTGTAATTTGTAAATCATAAAGTCAGTTACAACGGTACTCACAACGAAGGTGACATATAACATTAAAAACACGTTGACAGTGAAATTGGAGCCGATGGTGACGTCTAGATGGTGGTCCGGTGCTAAATTTGCAGAGGCGGTAAAGCCATGGACGCTGCCATCTTGGGTGACGGGCTCTTTTTTTTTTTTATTTAAGAAATATAGCAAAATCATAGGTATAGTGCTTTAATAATGTTATAAGGAGTTTGATATGATAAAATGTTTGTATTCCTAACATAACGTGTGTAACCTAAACTTTGTAGCCATATGAAGTAGCTGAATTAAATGTAATTTTATCCGCAATTTAAAGGCTTTTCAATATTAGATTGAAGAAAAAATGAGAGTTAAATTAATATTTTTGATATAACTTCGAAAATCTATGACAGATGTTACCTAAATTGCATGCCATGAAACTGGAAATATAATATTACAACAAATTGTGAAGATGTCTTCTATAAGAACATTTTAATTTTGTGGGTTACATCTATGAGTGAATCGAAGCGATACCTTAACACTGAGCTATTGCAATATGTTACAGTTATTCTGGTAATATACCACCACTAGACTCTAATGTTTGGAGACTGTTTTATTCTAAGGTCAAATATGGATTGGTAAGCATACACGTTTTAGTAGTAAAAAGGCTAGTTTAATGAATGGTGGAATTGCTTTAATGTCGATTACGAAACTAATTAAACCAACAATTTATTCATATTGTTAGATATTAAGCCACGCTTATATAACGCAAAAGCATTAAACAATGCAAATAAAATAACATAGCATATATTATCAACAAATAACAGTATGAAGCACGCTGGACGACAATAGAAAATACATCATCAAATGAAAAATTCGATAATAATAATAATAATAATAATGATGATGATGATAATAATAATAATGATAATAATAATAATAATAATAATAATAATAATAATAATAATAATAATAATAATAATAATAATAATAATAAAAATAATGATTATAATAATAATGATAATAATTATGATACCATAACAGCAAAACAACAAATGAAGTAATATCATCAAATATTTTCAAATTAGTCAAAATCGTTTCATTTTTATGAAATAAATGAGCAAATATTATGTAAAATTAACAGACAACAGTGAAGCAGGATTACAATAGAAACTACATCATCAAATAAAAAAACCCCAATAATTATTAATAATAATAGTATTAATAATAATAATAATAATAATAATAATAATAATAATAATAATAATAATAATAATAATAATAATAATAATAATAATAATAATAATAATAATAATACCAATACCATAAGAACAAAATAACGACAATAACAACAACAACAAAGTAGTAATAAATCATGCTAATATTGTTAAGATTAGGCAAAACCTTAGTATCATCTCTTTCTTCCATGGTATCATGCACCATACCAGAGCGCTAACTCAATAATATACAACTAACGACTGAACTAAAACTAAATTGTAATTTCCTTCTTTCCTTTTAAATATTGATTTATTTCATTATTGTTATCATATTAGCCTTTTCAAACACAGCAAAGCAAAGGAAATCTAATCATCAAATTCAAAACAATCTCTCTGGTAGTCATAACAATGCGACAAATAATGTAGAAAGATACCATGTAGCTAAAAGGTTATTGATCAATTCTTCTAGAATCAAATTATTTTGCAAGCTCCAATAACGCTGCGAGAGTTTTAATTTTCTTTATCGATTTGATACAGTAGCTTACAGTATTGATTCTACTATGGTTTACCAAAATGTGATTTTAAAAAATGCAGTAAATGTCAATGACTATTATTATTGTTCACACCATTTTCTTGTAGAAATTATATTTTTCTAATATCCTAACAACCTTCGCCGCGTGGTTTGTGTCTGCGTGTAGGTTTCCAAATTGTACATTAATAAGAGTATAAAAATTACATTTAAGAATACAATAAAGAGTATTTTAAAAATTATTCCTATACCTTCATAGTGTTCTATAATATTATAGAAGAAATTGCAATGTTTATAAATTCTATTATTTGTAAATTAGACAATATCTGTGTAAATAGAGCAAGTGGACTAATTGTATTAAAAGTTGTTCCAATTTTTGAAAATAAATTTAGTTTAATTTATTTTTGTTGAAATGACGATTATCAGGAAGATGTGATTATAAATGTAATTTATTGCATTTGAAAGTGGTGTGTGCGATATTATCACCAGGATGGTGTGATTTTTTGATATTATGTTTGCCACAATATCTGCCTGTTACCTGCTCACATGAAAACATTTTAAGTTTACTTGAAATATTTTTAGTAAAATCTTTATTTTTCTCATCGTAAAAGATGTGAAAAGAAAATGACCTATAAATTATGATTATTAATTGACAAAATCATACCAGAATTTAAATGAGTTAGAAAAAAGAACATTGCTAACATTATTTGGTTTAAAGACTTATAGTACCAGATGAAATTGTTACTAGATTATAAAAAAGCCATCAATCTGAAATTCTGTATTGTGTTATTCCACGAAAACAGCTACCTTAACATACTTTAGGAACATACGGTATAAATTAAGTAAGAATATTAAGAGCATTCTTGTGTTAAATACAAATAATATTTTTGAATACACGGTACTTCAATATCACCAATCGCCTTGTATATAGACAAATTGCCTGAACTGATTTATTTGACCACTTTATCACTTGCGTTTCGGACAACCTTTAGTGTACGCCCCGCAATCTTATTTCATCGATCGAGTTGAGAAGTCCATTATTTCATTACGATGTGCTATTACATGTAGTTGGGTAACATTCTCCTTGAGGATATATGGTACTCAGACAATCTTGTCATCAAAGGCTGGTTAAACAAGGCAATGTTTATTATGTGTAGCATCAGAGACATATTACCTCATCCGCTTGGATATGGAAGCCAACATAATAATACGGTCTAAGTAGTTAAATAGAGACAATACGTTTTCATAATGTTGCTGACTTAACATGCATTTCATTATGGAGAGTACAACCATTTTTCAATTACTACCTTGCCAGCACTTAGATTTATTTGGAGGGAAGATACTTTTATACAATTAACTTTTTGTCTCAGATTACGTAAACAAGCAATTGTTTATTGCAACGATACTTACAATTACTCGTATAGGGCAGAGTTTCTCACTTTTCCGTGAAAATAATCTGAGACCTCCTGCTCGTCTTTATATCCTTATTCTTCTAGCAACGTCGTTACGTGATGAAGATATGTCCCAATATATGACGATTTTTTACTTTCTAAAATAACCTATAAGGCAATAATGAATAACATAAAAAAGCGCAGTGATTTATAGTGCGCTACACACAGGCACAACGCCTAGACGTTGTGTACAACAGGCACAACGCCTAGACGTTGATCCACAAGCCTCAGCACACTGTAAATCAACATCACATTTCGATACTGTTTTGTACAGACTCTTTGTCATAATTGTAAAACACAAAACTGAACCCGAAGTAAGCACAAGGATAATAATAATTCCAATACAGCCTTCAAATTATTGAAACGGAAACCGTACAATGAAGAAAATGTGTCATTAACTCGTTATTTGGCTTCAACAGATATAATGTTCAATCGAATTGTTAGTCACACAAGTTAAAACAAACAAAAATTGGCGGGAAATTAATTATCAAATGAAATGTTTGATTACGTATGGTAAACAATTACTGCAAATTAATTAACTGTAAAAGTACAATAAGATCAGATAGTTTAAAACAGAAATATGATTCAAGCTATGCGACTATATAATAACTGCCTTTAATAACTACCAATACTCTCATTTTCGAAAGTCAAAATTTGGTCGCGTAAATTTGGTCGCGTAAATAATGAAAGCATGCGTTCAATATTCCTTTGACATCCTCAAAAGATTTGAACTAAGATGCTTTGTATAAATGCCCTTTTACAGCCCACATTTGTTTGAAATGTAAATAAAGGTACGGAAATGCACTCAATGTTATTTAAATAAATCTTGATCTTTGCCTACTTGCTCATCGGTATCGGTATTTTCTTATGTCAGCTTGAATAATGTATTTTTACTGAGAAACAAAGTATGCATGTAATGAATAGCAAAGGAAACAAAGTGGAACTAATGTTGAATTGGATATGACGCAATTTGAGATACATTTCTTGTTGCAGACCAGCTTCGAGCAACTTGTCTATTGCCATATGGTTAATAATGCGACACAATGAATACGTAAGGTCCACTAATTAGTGGGCGGATAACTGTGGCTTATAAACATTATAGCTGTACAAAGACCAACGGTATAAACATTTTTTTCGTCATTAAAAGTTACATCACTTTTAAATTAAAACTCCAACAAGATTGCCAAACAAACGAAGAACAAAACCTTTCTTCCTGGGGATTGTTCAATGGTATAAATGTCATAATGCCCATTTTGTGCAACGCAATTTTAGATGCAATTGCCTGTTGCAGAACCACCCGGGGCATCTTACAATAACAGAATTACATTACATTTGGTGTGATGTTTTTGCAGCGTGATATTGAGCATTAGCCTGGGTACTATTATGCAATATATACTAGCCCAGGGCTTCACTATCATTTGTATATAACATGGAACATAACATAAAGAGTAATGTAATGTGAGTAAATAGTGCATCTGAGCTCATCTGAATGTGTAATTCATTTATGCTATCAGTTTGATTAATTTGCTTTGCAATGGCTATTGCCCTGTATACATGTACATTGTGCATCCGACTTACGCCAGAGATGAATCATGTTATTACTTATAACAAGTGCACATAACGTTGCGCTGGATACAGGTTCTTATTTGTCATATTTATACGTCCATACCAGTCCGACCTGCGGTAAGACGGTAAATAAAAACAAAAACAAAAATCCATGTCATGTCAAGATGTCAAGTTAGCCAGACCCAAACTTAGGGCCTTCTTTCGAAGGGCTGGGCCAGTCTCCTTTTGATCATCCCGGTTCCCCCACACACCCAGCACAGCGAGTCTGATAACTTTGCACGACACCACTGCACAGTGGAGGTACAAACCCACATAGGCTTTATGTTCACTGACTGACTTGTTTCAGAAGTTTTTGTAATGGTATCCATAGATCGTATATCGCTTCTATTGAATTCTTTATTCATTCATTCCCTTTAAGAAGAAGCACATTTGAACTTAATATTTTATTATCATACACCATAACCCAATTAAAGTGTGTAACATACCCTTTGTACTTTGTACCAAGTACTTTGAAAAACGTTGCATAAACATGAAAGATGGAAACCAAAACTCTTCATATTTACACAGACGCAACATTTACGATAACTTACTTATAATTACTGTGACAGGGAATAAGCCAGCCATAGGTAAACACCGCTGTGGTATACTTTAATCAGTACAAAATAGGCGGACCTCATAACATGCGTATATACTTCAATATCTCCATAATTGAATTGGATATTTTTAGTCTGTCTTGTATAACAAAATTTCACTTGGGTATTAAAATCAATGTATATGACCAATAATCATTTGTATAGAAATTTCAACAAGAAAAAGTTAAAACTTAACTTTATACACGAATCATTCACAATTCTCCCCTATTCTGTACTGAACACAATATACTGTCCCGAGACACCGTCGTCGATTACTTATATTACATGAATCAACACTTCATAATTATGCGCAAACAATGCACTTCATGATTCGGATATATCCATACAAAATGTTAAATGTCATCATACCATATTTTCATGATACGAATATATATTATATGAAAAGGTGTGAAAGGTATTTTCAAGTTTGGCGAATACTGGAAAATACAATGGCATAATTTGATGATATTACTTCATGTCGGGGGAAAGTTGGCACGTTTCTGCATTAAAGGGCATATCTATTGCAAAAACAGGTTTAACTCCATTCAAAGAGAATAATTAGTACATTACATTTTTAGTCCAAGTATCTCTCATCAAGTTGATATACATATGAATTGTAATATCACAATTAACTAATATCTATATAAATAAAAGGAAGGTTGCCCATCTTGTGCGCGAGTGTTCTCCAAATTGCCTAGACTTTCGGCTTTGATTTAGTGGTGTATTGATCGGGTATATATTGCCATTTTTCCATCGGACATTCGTTTTTGCAAAAATTGGTGGTAACTAAGAGAATAACATAAAAAACTGTCGTGTTGCTATGCAAAATCGATCGCAGTGGCATTGTGGGTAATAAGGACAGTGTGAACCGCGTAATAATATTTCCATTAAAAAACCATACGCAGAGCAACATTGCCCCGTTTTCTGCCAACTGCGAGGTGGCCAAGAAATGATTCAGGCTATCTAGATGCACAACAGCGCATAATTTAATAATGATCTTACGAGCTTTTCGTCCCTACGCAGAGCTACGCGCCCCATTTTCCGCCACTGCATCAAGGTTGGCAGCCAAGAAATTAAGGCTACGACGCGTGAATCAGGTCTTTGCGTCATCACTAAGGTAACGTAGGAAACAGTGGTCTGGTAGTCTAGAGTGGTGAATGTGCCTGCGTGGAGACCCGGGGTGCAGACAGTCAGTGTACAATTTCATTATTTATTCTAGGCCTATGAATCGTCCGGAGATTGAGGAATATATACGGGAAATACATTGCACTTTATTTGGTTGAAAACGGTCAACAAATATGGTTAAAACCGGGATTTATTTCCCGGGCTTTTTTATTGTCAAAACTCAGTGGTAGCGCGTACCGTAACTAACTGGCAGCGCGTTGGTGTTAGTGCGTTGGCGTACAAGAGATGTGACTCGCACGGGGCGCATATGCATAGGCCAACTTTCCGTGCCAGAGAAATAGAAAAGAAAAGAAAGTAGGACAAAACTGAAAAGGTAGGCCTACTATGGATGGGTTATGGGTACAGGGTTGTGGATTAGAGTAAATAAATAAATAAATCTATATAAATAAAATATGCATAGGCCAACTTTCGGTGCCAGAAAAGAAGAGAAAGTAGGACAAAAAGGGGTAGGCCTACTGGGTTTGGTTAAGAGATTACCAAAATGATAAAAATCGTAAGAATACGGGAGGAATAATTCATGAAAAAAGGAAGCTAAAATAATGAGAACAGAATTAAATACAAACGGGAAATCACAAGCTATAACTTAATAAGCAGGAAATATGAAAATTGGGAACAAAATAATAGAAAAAAAAACATAAAGCTAAAAGGACAAATGTAAGTAAGGGTAGATTTATAAAATAATGCATGGGAACGGGGTTCAATAAATAAACAACATGGAAACGGAAAATCACAAGCTAAGCAGCATATATCTATTGGAACAAAATAGATTTATGTAGAAGAAACTGAAAAGAAAGAAAGAATAAAATGAATAAAAAAAGAAAAGAAAGGGAAGACAAAACTGAAGATACGGGTATTATACGGGTTACTAAATGAAACGGGAGCAAAATAAAGAAGGAAAGAAAGAAACTAATCAGGAAACGTAAGAAAAAAGCTAAAATTAAAAACTAATCAGGAAATATAAGAAAAATGAAGCCAAAATAATGAAAACAGAATTAAATAAATAACATGGAAACGGGAAATCACAAGCTAAGCAGCATAAAAAGAAGCTACAAGGGAAACGTAAGAAAGGACAGATTTAGAAAATAATGGGAATGCGGTTAGGCCTAAATAAATAAATAACATGGAAACGGAAAATCCCAAGCTAAATAGCAATTTTTTAATGGGAACAAACTAGACCCATGTAGAAGAAACTGAAAAGAAAGATAGAAAGAAGCTAAATGGAAATGCAAGAAGGAACAGGTTTAGAAAAATAAAATTTACCTTTTCAATGATTCTACCTTTTCAGTAATTCCTCCTGTTTTAGTGATCGCTCCCATTTACTCATCTAGCGGGGACCCGCGCGAAGCGCGGGTATCCCGCTAGTATATAATAAAGAAGCGGCCTGATTTTATCCATATGGGTAAAAATGATAAAATTTGTAATATTTGATTCAGAGTTTTTTTCTGATAACAAAAACAGTATGCGTTCTGTGCATTGAGAGTGTTGAGAGTCCATTCTCTCAAAGCTGGCCATGTTCATATTTTTACGTCACTGTAGTTTCTAGGTCAAATCTGTCTCGTTCGAAGGAACTCACTGCTTACAGTTGGTTTTTGCGGAATATCTCAAAAAAGGAGTCATTTTCATTGTCCTTATAATATTAGCTTGCCAATGATATGATATTGTCCGAGCAATTATATGCCCTTTAATTTCTATACATTTTTGCGCGCATAGGTTTCCTGTATACATGACACGCCACTGATGAAGATTGCATTAGCCTTTCCCGCGGTCCTTTGGCTTACCACGTTAGACTTTGGTTGCTGTTCAAAATAGCCGACTGACTTACTACTTGGCCATTATTGTTGGATGTGAAAATAGCCACTATCTTGCCACTTTTGTCTGTATGGTTCAAGTTGAAATAGCCATCTGGTTTAATTGTCACTTTTGTCTGTAACGTTGGATTCAAAAATGACCACCTGACGTGTCCCTTTTGCTTGCGTAGGTCAAGTCGAAAATGACCACCTGACTTGATGTCAGTTCTTACTGTATGGTTGAAATAAAAAATTGGCCCCTGACTTGCCCCTTTGCCTGTGTGAGTTAAAGTGGTTCTACACCCCTTGATAAATGTGTGACTATTTTTACATTTTTCTCAAAAAATAATTACACACTGGTAACAAAAGTTATGTATATTATAGGGGCAAGGAATTCAGTTACTACACTGGAATGTCAGTGACTCAAGACAAGCGGTACGTAATTTATGATAAGAAAAGTGGTACCACTAGAATGTACCTCATTTCTTAACATATATACTGTGCCAAGAAAGTATCCTTACACTTGGAAAAATAATCACAATTTCATAACTGAACCTCATAGGGGTAAATGTGTTTTTGTAATAGATGCACTATCTAATCCTGCACATTATGACACCACATTGAATCCAATGTGACCTCAAGAAGTAAAGTTACAAGCAATTGAATAGACGAAGGTCCAGTTTTAAAAGTGACAAACTGGCCTATACAAGGCGCAAAAAGATTCCAACAAGCGAAACAAAGAGACAACACAGTTTCTTCAATGAATCGTTATTTAAAGCAGTTTTTATTTCAATTTTTACTTCTCTGTACTTTTCATAACTTTCATTTCATTTGTCAGTTTTTTTGTTTCAGTTTTCTTTTGTTCCTTTTGTTTTAGATAAAGCCAAACGCATAAATTAACCATTCACCACTCTCAAACCAAGTGTCTAGTCTGTGGAGTTTTGAATAGGCCAGTTTGTCACTTTTAAAACTGGACCTTCGTCTAATCAAATGCTTGTAACTTTGCTTCGTGAAGTCACATTGGATTCAATGTGGTGTCATAATGTGCAGGATTAAATAGTGCACCTATTAAAAAAACAACTTTACCCCAATATTGTTCAGTATGGAAATTGTGATTATTTTACCAAATGTAAGGATACTTTATTGGCGCAGTATATAATGAACCACTTGTCTTGAATCACTGAAATTTTAGTGAAGTAATTTAATTCCTTGCCCTATAATATAATATATATAACTTTTGTTACCAGTGTGTAGTTATATTTTGAGGAAAATGCAAAATTAATCACAAAATTATCATGGGATGTAAAAACCACCTTAAGTAGAGAAATAACCACCTGACCCACCGCTTTTGTATGGTATTTTGAAAATGGATTAATTGCCACGATTATTCGTACTTGTTTTTTCTTTTCAAGCATTTGCAGATATTCCTGTAAATGAATAAAAATAATAAAATGATTATTTGGATAACTACTTTTTTAAACAAAAAAACCTTACAGAAATATATTGTAACTATGTATCTTTCATTGAACTAAAATAGTTTCAGGCAGCTGGATTTATCCAAATCTAAGATGATTTATTTCTTAACGATAATAGGTTTTTATATTATCAAAGTATTTTTTCCATTTAAACTCAACCTTATTATGCTTAAAGAAGTCTTCTTTAAGCACCGTGTTTCAAACGATGAGGTAAAACTGACTTTCAGCAGGGATGCTTTCAGCGAGTATGCAAGTTATCCAGGTGATATTAACCAAGCAATCTTTTAATGTCTTAATACAGTGGGTTCACAGGTTCCCTGACTCAGCAAGGAACACATTAAACATTTAAACCAAATGTTGGCTTTCTCTCGAGCTTAAGCGCAAGGGAGAATCAAGATATTGATGCAGTATTTGTATCAAATACATTCCCAGGTCTCTACACATTCGAATCCCTTACAAATCCAGGATGGTGTGTTTGCAAACCTGAATCGCTAGCAATAAGCGATTGCTTCTTAGTCAATGAGTATACTCGTTCTTCTCGGTACAAAAATATCGAACAATTTTATCTGTCAGTGATTTATATCTCATCGCTTGCGATCCAACAATAGTTTAAACTTTCACATGGGATGGTGTAAGCAGTATAAAGTTTAAGTATGCAAAGCTTTCTCCCATTCTTTGCTTGTAGAAACCTCGGAAGAATATATAACAGGGGAGGTGTCAGCTACTCGTCATCTATGTAAAGCTAGGATTATTATAGAATCATAATATAGGACAGAAATGCTGCTTAAAAGTGCCAAAAATTCACCTTATCTCTTCACAATAAGAAAAGTGTATCATCTGAAGTACGTGAGGTACTTGTCCTTGAGGAAATTTTAACAGCAGAGAATGCCTGACATTAAACACCTTTAAGTTGCCATATTTAATTACAGATGATTATGTTAAGACGATACTTCAAGCGGTCACTATACGATTTAAAATGTCAAAGCGAGGACCCTTCACAGTATTTTGTCCCCAGGTTTCTGTTTTTGTATTATTCTCAATGCTTATCTAAATATATAAGAAATTAAACAAAAACAAAACTTACATCTACGGACATGCAAAAAGGGAGAAACAAGGGACGCGGACTCGGACATATCCTATGTATTTTCACACCATTGAATTGATGAAGAAGCCACAAATGCTGCATTTGTATCAATAATAGATCTTGGGCTAAAAAAAGCCCATATCAATCCGCGCCTATTTACTGTTCAGAGCACTAATTTTACTAGAATTTTTTGAATTTTATTTGAGAAATCCAAATAAATGATATTTTCCAAAGATTTTTTTTCATATATTTTGTTTTTACCATCAATATGAAATCAATCTTATGAAAATCAATCTATAATTGTCTTCAAACTTATAATTTTCATATCTAACCTACTCTCTATTGATTTTATTACTACATATCCTGACTCCTATCGGAAACAACCATTTTTTAGCATCAGAAAATAGTCCATGCAAACAAGATAGTTGAATTCGGAAACCTCCAGTTGTTTAACTTAGCAATACAGACGGACACCATTACGTTTACGTGAAAGATGTCAAAACTGAATACTTTGAAAAAAAAAGAGGTATCAGGCGCAGAATTGATTTAGTTAGTTTTGTGCGCGCTTCATGTAACGATTGGCCCTCATTAACATATTACGCTTGACTTTGCCTGTTGGTGAATCGTAAACTGTTACCAACACATTGTGTTGGTCTATTGCCATTTGGTCTAATACCATTTCGTCTAATTCCCGTTTGTTAGATAAGTTGCTCCTGACAGTTACAATAATGTTAACTAACTTAAAGAGTTAACAGCAGAATCTTCCAGGTTGACCTATGATGTCAGAACGAGATTGCCCTGTATCCAATAGATTATGCTTGTGAGAGAGAAATAAATGATCCATTTGACCAAATTAAGGCGCATAGTTAATAGAAATCGATGCCTTTTAACCATTAACCTGTTTGAGGCCTACACTTGTGCTTTTATATCCGTCTCCGTTTCTCTGTTCCGTAGTAAAAGAAGAAGGAAATACTGATAGACAATGCAGTGTACATAGCCCACGAGACACCGTATATTACCATCACCTTAGAATTGTTATTTGATCATCGTGTCACCATGACAATATCAGATGATGCTAAATTGCCTATGAGGCCACAAGCAAACATTGAGGCATACTATGCTCGTCATTACACACATTCATGACATTATAGAAGTTGTTAGAAAAGAGCAAATGGTATAATACTAACCCGAATAATAAAAATTAATGCGACATTACCAATATTAAATGTTGTCCTGTATAAACACTCGCTGTTTTATATCCATGTATCACATCGAAGAAATACGATTTGTTGTTTTTGTTGTTGCTATATCTTAGATACAGCACCGGCTAATGCAAATGGTGCAGTCTATACTTATTTGTAAGTTGCACAGTTGTACAGTATACGTCTTCATTGAAGGGAAAATTCGTAATTAGTACGAACAATGTAAAAAATATGAATGTGAGCAGTCGACAGCGAGGTTGGCCAGTTACATTTACTTCCATTGTTATGAAAATTGTTTATATTTGCTTATGTTATAAAAAGCACAATATAGGAATAAAATGTTTGTTTGTTTGTTTTTTATTTGGCAAGATCATTAGAATACAAAAACAAATTATAGAGACAGAAAAATCATTACAAAGTACATGAATGTGACAAATTATTTAAAGCTTAAAATAATCAGCCACAAAGCTATTTAGGATCAGGACAATGACAAGCCGGGATATGACTGTTTTATGTTGTTAATGATGACGATGATAAAGGCAGCGACGACGACATTTGAGAGATTTTTGAGGATATCCGGAGACAAGTTTACCTTGTTATTGAACTTGGATGTTTTATACACGCACATATAAAAAAACAGCAACTACAATTTAAGTGTGGACTACAAGCTGTACCTAAAGTGCTACAATAGTAACGACCGCCTGTAGACACATTATTGCATGAACTGATTTATTTGAACACTTTCCTTGAGTTTTGCCGGGGAGTTTTGGCTAGCCGTTATATCACTGTAAGATGTGCTATTTACACGCGAAACTAACTGCTTGAGGATATAAATGGCACTTTACCAATCTTGTCATCAGAGCAAACTTGTCAGACTAGTTCAACAGGTAGTATTTATTAATTGTAGCATAACATACATCATGCACATAATACTTCTTGTCTAGATTTAGTTAAAAAGTGAAAATTAATTTAATTATTAAATATCAACGATTTAACAGGCACTACGCTAGGGAGCACTAGAACACATCAAATACTACCTCGGTATCATGGAGTAAAGGAAATTTATTTGAATAAAAACCAACCTTATATTTATATACAATTAAATGTCTTCTCAGATAACGTAAATAAGCTCCCGGGAATAAGCCATTATTTATTGCATAGATACAATATAATGCAAGAGTACTCAATACTCGTGAAATCAATCTTAATTCGTTTTTGTTTCATTCGTGTTATTTCATCTTTCATGTGATAAAAATATGTTTGTTGTTGTATTCAATAGGTCGAACTAACTAACACACGGGGCTTAAGTAACCTTATACATTTTATAGACAATAGCTGAATAGTGTATTGTTTTTACACAATCTGTATTCATCATGATTGAAAAATGTACTTTAATTCGAAGCAAGTAAAAGGATGATTGAAAGATGCAAGCAAATGAATTTCTTAAAAAATAAAATAATAAAATGGAAACTGCACAATGAAGAATGTGAGAAGAACAATAAAGCAATGAATCACCATTTGGCTTAAATCACACGAATTATTTACAAAAGAGAAAACCTTATACATTTTATAGACAATAGCTGAATAGTGTATTGTTTTTACACAATCTGTATTCATCATGATTGAAAAATGTACTTTAATTCGAAGCAAGTAAAAGGATGATTGAAAGATGCAAGCAAATGAATTTCTTAAAAAATAAAATAATAAAATGGAAACTGCACAATGAAGAATGTGAGAAGAACAATAAAGCAATGAATCACCATTTGGCTTAAATCACACGAATTATTTACAAAAAGAGAAAACCTTATACATTTTATAGACAATAGCTGAATAGTGTATTGTTTTTACACAATCTGTATTCATCGTGATTGAAAAATGTACTTTAATTCGAAGCAAGTAAAAGGATGATTGAAAGATGCAAGCAAATGAATTTCTTAAAAAATAAAATAATAAAATGGAAACTGCACAAGAATGTGAGAAGAACAATAAAGCAATGAATCACCATTTGGCTTAAATCACACGAATTATTTACAAAAAGAGAATGTTCCCACCTTCCCAAACTTCATATTTGGTGTCAAGGACAGTTGGGTTGAATAAAAGGGAAAAATAAAGACAGCAAGCTTATTTGCATATTTGATTGGATGCCATCTTGGATTTTTAGGTTTCGGATTTAAAAAGAATAAAGGTACATAACGAAACATGCTAGAAACCTATTTGTTACATGAAATAGAATAAGGAAACTGTAAACGTATGGCGCAAGATGTTTGATACAATTTCTATTTTCTTATGAAAGGATAAAACAAGTCGAAAAATACAGTAAAACGAGCATTAGGTTTCTAGCATTAGGTTTCGTTACGTACCTTTACTCTTTTTAAAATGCGATATCTATAATCCGAGATAGCCGCCAATTAAATACTCAAATTAGGTATTTTTTGTATTTAATCCAAGTGTCCTTTACACCAAATATAAAATGCCAATCATGCAATAAAGGCGGGAAAACACCAAAAGAAATTGAGTTACGTTAATGAAAGTGGGAATTCATATTTCGTAGTGTTTGATTGACAGCCGTGACTATATTGCCTGCTAAGTATAAAGGAATAGTTAGAAACAGACAATATATTTCAAGATATTACCTATAAACCGCTTATACCCTCCTTTTTGCAGGCGTTTAAATATGATAATATGTTTTAGCATACAAATAGATGACGCCCAAAATGCACATTTGACATCGTCAATAGATTTGAGCTATTTTAATAGCTCAGTGCTTGGGGTAAATTTCATTTCATAGCCCACGTTTCTATGTAATGCAAATAATAAATGCACTAAAAGTCTTATGTTATTAATAATCTTGGTATTACTTTCTCGCTCGCTGTTATCTTACTAGGGTGTTGTCCATCAGCTTAATAATAAGTAAATTTTTCACTGACAAAACATCACGGTTGATATGATCTGCAACTAAAGCTTCAAAGTGGAACTAATGTGAGCCATTCCATGTCAACTCCAGGGATGTGCACCGCAGCACCTCTTCAATTTTGTTCTTTTTCTTTGTGGTGGTAGATATTGATGAGAAAGTAAAATCCCGAAAATTTGAGCTTCATACTTTATTTCGTTTTCCCGTGGCATCAATTTGAAATTTAGGGGGGTCATCGTAAAAACTGTGTCGCAACGCGAAAGACGACGTTTGAGGTCCATAAATGTATAAAGGAACCCTTTACAACTTTGAAAAGTATGTATCCTGGGGTACTTTTTTGTAGAATTCAAATCTAGCATCAAAAAACTTGTAACTCCTTTACTTCAAAAGATATAGGGCTCTCAAAACGCAACTTCGTCCATCCAGGACCAACTTCGGGGGGTCAGAACTCCAAAAGTAAAAATAATTTTACTGTCCATTTTTTGGCCAGTCAGAGCCCTTTGATAGGACATTACTCTTATCACATATTGAGCCTATTAGAATACTTTTAGCTGAGATATTACCCATGCAAAACTCTAATGTTTCATTTTTTTGTACATTTTGACCCCCCTGAAAACCAATGTCAGACATTTTGCCCCACCATCAACATCAGGTATGTTGAAGATATGTTCTTGGACAACATTTCTGAGAGATAGTGGCTTGGGGTCTTGATGACTTTGCTTTAAAAACATCAGTTAGGGCTGCCTACTCACTTATGAGTCATTCCAGCCACATCAACAAAATGGGTTGGTTGGTCAGTGGTCATCCCCTCAAATGTTGCTGAAAATTTTAGCATTTCTAGCATACCTAACTATATGAGCATAATGAACACATGGAAAAAATGAATGCTCAACTCCAAGCGGTTTTGGAGATATGGCTTGTCAAAATTTGGCCCAGACCCCCACTTTTTGCTCTCTCGAGCAAAATGTTTTGCATGGGTAATATCTCAGCTAAAAGTATTCTAATAGGCTCAATATTGGATAAGAATAATGTCCTACCAAAGGGCTCTGACTGGCAAAAAAATGGACAAGTTTGATGCCAGATTTGAATTGTGCACAAAAAAGAACCCCAGGATACATACTTTTCAAAGTTGTAGGGGTTCCCTTTATACATTTATGGACCTCCAAACATCGTCTTTCGCGTTGCGACACATTTTTTACGCTGACCCCCCTAAATGTCAAATTGATGCCACGGGAAACCGAAATGGAGTATGAAGCTCAAATTTTCAGGATTTTACTTTCTCATCAATATCTACCACCACACAGAAAAAGAAAAAATTGAAGAGGTGCTGCGGTGCACATCCCTGGAGTTGACATGGATTGACTCATGTTCAAATGGATATAACGCAATTTTAACATGCAATAAATTACTTGTTGCAGACCAGCCTCAAGCAACTTGCGCATTATACCGACCAATAAAGCCTGTTCAGACGGTACAATGAACATTAAAAGCCCATTAATTTTGTGGAAAGACCGAAAAAACAAGTATACACTTTATTAACCCTAGAACTACCCACGTACGCGTTTACGCCTAAAGCAAATCGTTGATCCATTATATGCGCTCATTTTAGTGATAAAATTTTTACCCCAGCACCTTACTCGGGGTGTAGGATGACCATAGAGGGGGCGGGTGAGGCCCACCATTGGTTTCTACAGTAAAATCAATGATTTTAATTTTGCTCTTGTGAAATTATTCCAAGAGCTACTGACTTTTAACTTGTTAGGTAGCGGGTTAGGTAGGTAAAACAAATAGTCATTTCCTTTTATATTTAGGAGAAAATTCGGTGAAAATTGTATTTTTATAGAACTTTTAGTCGAAAATCAATTTTGTCTGTACTTTTGTACATAGCCATAGCTATATACATTGGTACCAGATATAACGGTATATGACGTTTATAATCGAAAATTAGGGGGTTGCTACAACCCCTCTTCGTTGTCCTTGTTATAGAATATGGCGCAGTAGTTCAAGGGTTAAAGCTACATTACTTTACATTAGATCATGTCAATTCAAGCAATGACCTCCAAAATGGATTTTTATGCTTGCTCCCCGAACTAGTTCGTGGCTGTGTTCAAGGTATTATTATCACATTGCCAAAGTCACATCACGTAATTTTAGATGCAATTGTCTGTTACAAATCACCTGGAGCATCATGCAAGAACAGAATTACACCTGGTGTGATATGTTCTTGTAGCGTGATATTGATCATTATCCTGGGCACTATGCATGGTGCTTCACTATCAAGGACATGTCATGCAATCCAATGCATAGTGTAAATGTAATGTGAGTAAAGTCGGGGACTACATCGAATGAAATGGCCACTGCCCTGTCTACATCAAGCATTATAAGACTTAAACAAGAAATCACAATTGCATTACCGTTGAAACGCTGGACTATAATAGGTGCGTCTTGTTTTGCGTGTCCATTATTAGTCTGACTCCCACTAGGTTCGACGATGAATATCAAAAAATTATTTAAAGGCCAAGTTAAATGCCAAGTTAGCCAGACCTTATTCTGAATTCCAAGCCTGATTAGTTTTCAGTTGATTCCTGATTAATGTCTTGTTAACAGTTAAAGTGATAAAGAGACATCAAGTAGAATGATAGAAGTAGCTAAAGTGTCTTTCTTTCTTTCGAAGGCCAGGCTCCTTGTCAATATAATGTGGCGCATGGTTTGCCACACTTTTCGCAAGGCGAGTCTTTTAGCAATTATTATACTGTCATACTTATTTATACAGCTTGGTTAAAAGAGGCAACACGCCACGATGACACAGTCGGGTGCCCTCTTAGAAACACAGAATAGAATGATATTTGAATTGTGCTTAATTTATTCTGCTCAACCAGATAACTCACATTTTGGCTTGATGGAATCACCGACTTTGCGACTAAAACCCCCGGCGAAAACCTTTTAATCTTCAGCTGGGTGGAAGACCTAGAGTCGTCCAAGGTCAAACGTTATAGCTAATCTGTCAAATGGTTGGGATTGGGTCATCAAGAAACTTCTTCGCTGTTTGACTCGTCATCCACCAAGCTGGAGACCAAAGTTTTGGTTTCAACGTAGCTGATTGCCAAAAAGTGATATTTCTGGTTAACCAGTTGAATTAACCACAATTTCCCAGATGATTGAGAGCATACACAGATTTTAAAATATCATTGCTAAATTTATATTTTATTTTCTACTTGTACGTTCAACGACGGCTCTTTACTTCAGGTATAAAATGTTTGAGAAGTAATTTTTTTTGTAATGGCATCGATATTAGAGCGCTTCTGACGAATTATCAATTTTTTCATCCCTTTAAAATCTCTGTTATAGTTTGATCAGCCCGTAATCGGTAATCGGCGTGAATTGTTAGACTTTTACCACTACGCCAAAAAGTAGACCAACATTAAAAGTGATATAGTTGACCTGTCTGGTTTATATTTTGCATGTTAAAGAAAGTAGATAAAGTATATGACTTGAATTAATTAATGTGATGCTTCTGGTGAGGTGTCACAAGACAGTTCTCGAAATACAACATATTGATATTAATCCGCAATGTTATAAGGCCCGCCGATTACGAACTGATCAAACTATATATCAGTATACATCATATACGGATTAAAGTGTGTAACATACCCGCAGCTAAGTACATTCTTGAAACGTTACATAAACATGAATGATGGAAACCAAAACTCTATATCTATTTACACAGACGCAACTTAATAGGACAACTTCGGTTATCATGACTGTTACAGGGAATAAGCCAGCCATACTAAACACCACTACGGTATACCTCAATCAGTACAGAATAGGCGGGCCTTATAACATTGTGGCTATAAATATCTATTATTGAGTCTTGCATAGTTAAATTGAAATCGGATATTAAAGTCGATGGATACATGGCCAATATCTGCCAATCACTTTTACAGCACTTTCAACAAAAAAAGACAAATATTGCACAGAAGGAAGTCTACTTTTACTTTATGATATCATATAAAAATTCAAAATTCTCGCCTATTCGGTACTGATTTACTATCAGTGACTATACAGCCTGTCTCAAAAACAGAACAAACGGCATTTGAGAGCGAAGACTACGCCCTTGACGTTGATGTAAGCATCATGTCACAACGGTATTTTCTAATTGCCAAAGAGGGCGCTTTTCACTTGCACAATTTGTTTAGACAGGCTGCATACTGTCCCGAGACACCGCCATCGATTACTCATGTTACATTACATGAATCAACACTTCATAATTATGCGCAAAATGATCTGGATTCAAAATTTTATATTTTATGTTATTTATTAAAAGGTGTGAAAAGTATTTTATATATCTGTTTAGTGATCGTATGACTTGTCACTTCTGCATGTATGGTTCAATTTAAAAAATAGTCATCTGGCTTGCTACGTTAATGGTTAAGGTGAAAATAACCACCCGTATGATTCTTATTGATTTCCATTAAAATCATTTTACAGCTATTACTTTAGCAGGTATAAAACGTGAAGATATTCATTGAAATGTATCTTTTTAAAAGTCATAACGATAGCTGTAACATGTATAATGATGCAAAGGATAAAATGAAAGTTCTCAAAAGTTAAAAATACAAACAAATAGATAAATAAAATTATCATCAGGAAAATAGCTTTAATTTGTTTAAATATAAATAACTGACTTAAGGAAAGACACTTACAAATTTCAAAATCTCTTTTGGTATGGCGTATCAAAATGTACATGATGTAAGATGACTTGCTTTCTAAGGTTTCATGTATTATTTGGTATGGCGTATCAAAATGTACATGATGTAAGATGACTTACTTTCTAAGATGATGGTTTCATGTATTATCAAAGTATCTTCTTCCATTTACAACTCCTCCTCATCTTGCTGCTTACTGAAGGAATAAACCGCAAGTGTTGAACAGGTTAAGTCATTGGTTTTCAGGGCGTATTTAAAGTTATTCTTATAGCTTTTTGTGATATTAACAATTCATTCTTTTAATGTCTGCTGGGTTAATGTCTGCTTGGTTCGTATCTTCTCAATCCATGACTTAGCAAGGTGCCCGTTAAACATTTATAACAAGCTTGAGTTCTCTGTCGAGTTTAAGCTCTAGGGCGAATCAAAATATTGATAGAGTATTAAATTTGTTTCAAAGGTATCTACGCATTTGATTCGCTTTCAAATCCCAGATGATGCGTTTGTACTCGGATCGCTAGCAACGAGCGATTGCTTCTTGGCTAATGAGTGTTCTGGACTTCTAGGCGCAAACAGTTTATTGAACTATTTTATTGGTCAGTGTCATTACTAGCGATCGAATAATAGTTACTCATATGGGGCGGTTAAAGGTGTCTCCCAGTCTTTACTTAACATACTTAAAGAAATCGTCGATGAGTATATAATATTTTAGTTTCTCAGTTTCAAAAGTCTATATTATTTTTACACATTAGCGAATACTTACAATGTTACTTTTATTATTTCATATTATTTTACTTTTGATAAAATATAAATATTGAGTACAAGGAGCGTCACATGATCTTCTAAATCCGTTTTTTTAGAGTTCAGGAAGCTATATACTCGCACGCCTTCTAAAAGGGTAATGGCAAAAGTTATTCCTTTTCGGCATTTCGCGAAATCCTTTGCAAAAGACGTACGTCGTCATAATAGTCAATGCACCAGTCGAGCATGCATGTACACTGATGATATGATAACGTAGTTACGGTCGTGTGTCTTGAGGTCGCCACCAAAAAAAGGTGGCGACGTTACATTTTGCCAAAGTCGACTCAAAACAAATGATGGTATCTCTGTCAAGCAAGAAGTTATTGTCATGCTTGTGGTCTCATTTTATTGCTAAATAAAATGCACTTTCAACCCTGTAAAAAGAAATACTTGAACTGTTTTAATACTGACACTGTGCTTCATAGAATTCAGAATGGGCAGGGTGGCGGTGGTGGGGGATGTGGTGGTGGGGGATGTGGTACACACAAAGTCTATGGGATTGGTATTTTTAGTGCGTAATCTGCTTCTGTAAAGGCTGTAAATTGGATTTGGACTCTATTTAGCATCTAAAAGACTAATGGCCTTACAGCTAAACAATTCTACTAATTGTTTTTAATCATTTATGATTGGTTTAGTCTAGAAAATACAAACTTTTCCATACAAAACTACCCGTTGTCATATTAAACACTATAGTAAGTAATGCAGATGCCTTCAAAATCTAAAAGTTACTGTAAAATTGTAATTACTTATTCATTCATAGTCGAAGTGTAGATTTTCTGAAGGGAAATTTGACGAGGAATATAAATATGGACATATTTTTTCTGTATGGGTTAGGGGGAAATGTTTAGGTTCAAAATATGTTGAATTGAAAAAAATCTAACATACTTTGGGACACCCTATATTCCGAGATTACCAAACAGCTGTGATTTTGGTTTCTTCCAAAGTCAGTTGGCTCTCCATATCCTCTAACCAAATGAATGTTGTTTACTTCCAGTTTATTACTGGAAGTTGGTAATAAGCAATGCATTGAGTGGCCCATTTTTTATCAAAATCGTTTTTATTTCACCCTGTATAACTTGCAGGTCACCCTGTATAATGAGTTGAAATGTATATATTTGAATTGCTTATGCCTTCAGCTTTCCAAAAATGTATACTTTTGCTAGTTTAGGTTTGATGATTGTGGAGATAATCTAATTAGAAACCTGGTTGGTGTAAAAATTCATAATATTTGTCATGTAACGCTAAGGGTGGCGAGTTCAGGACACACGGCCTTACGGTTTCTTTCGCAAGTAATTTCGGGAAATGCCGAAACGTTTATATTGTTTGACATGTGACGCTTTCATTTTAATTTAGCTTCCTTCTTGTGTCTCACTGAAAGATCCATACCTTAAAAACTATAAAATATTGAATTGATTCTATGAAGCGTTTATGCTTAGATACCCTTTTGAAACGTGAAGAAAATAATAATAATGGATTCAATAGTTTTCATTTCGTTGTTTGGCTTGTATTGCTATCATCATACTCACGATACGTTGTCATCAAACTCCAATTATCTATTGTAATACCGTGTTGAACAACACCCAGTTGACGTGTATGAAGCCATAAGAAAAACAAACGGCGCTTGTGTGTGCAATGCGTTGGTATCCAACATTATAGGATTGAAGGGAATTAAGGAAAGTTTCTGAATTGGAGATAGTGTGAGTACTTGAAAAGCGACATGATTGTACATCTGGGAGTTCGATGGACAATACTCACAATAACTCGTATTGTCTGTAATTGATTAACGCTACTTGAAAACACCGTAAATTATAACAATAAATGCATGAGAGACACCTTCGTAATCTTGTAATGCATATCGACACACACCACTCAACACATACACCCACCCACCCCCACACCCCTCACCACATCCACCCAAATTCCTCATCTCCATATACATAGACATAAATAAATACATTACTTTGCGGTTTTCATCAGTTTGTTGTTGTCATGGCTATTTTAAAACAATTTTGTAAAACCTCTTATCCTCTCAATTGAATTTAAAAGAAGACAGCTATTACAATATCACCATAAATACAAGCAATTGCAGGCAGATTTAATCATAACTAGTAATAAAAAAATACAAAAAATCCACTAATATATCGTAAGAAAAAAACCAAGTACCAACAACACCAGTCAGTGTTGAAAAAGTGGTGCTCGGATGAGCCAAGTGATATTTCTTTGCTTGTGTGGTGAATAATGAACAAACAGTATGTCTATATCGTCTGCTCAATGTCAAAAGTGAGTGAGTGCAATATACCATGTGGACATTTGCCAATTTTTTTCTCATCTATACATGACCTAAACATGGCAGCTATCGCACTTATCCACTTCTGGCACTGAGCACTTCTGGAACTTCCACGGCAACTTCAACGGGAATGTCTGATTGGTTACTGCACCAACACCGTCTTGATGCTTAAACTCGAGACATGTGTATTAATGGGCGACCAAGCGAAGGGCATGTGTAAGCGACTGCATCCCCGGACTGCATCAAACTTTCTCCCTCTTGTTTGGTCAAGTGGGTTATTGGTCACACTTCAAAACAAAAGACTATAGCTTAGGCGCTACGTTTGAATAAACGATGACCTTTTTAACATGAATTACGCCCGGACCCAGCGCTAATCGCCTTATCATGTTATTTTTAAACTAGCTATAATATTTCAAGTTATATTCTTACGATAGCAGGCCTATATTTTTTAATAAAATGTTCAAGTTAACGTTACCTTTAACAATTTCATATTATCCATTTTACAACACAAAGGGTAATGAACACCAATAATTTTCTTTCTTTCTCTATCCACTTCCCCTCCTGTTTCCCCTCCCTTTCATTCTCCATATTCTCCCCTCCATCTTCCCTCCATCTATCCTTGCTCTCTCAATCTTTACCCCCTCCTATAATCTACACTCTCACTGCAGGGCAATCCAGTTTCCCCCTCCCCAGTGGCGTTGTCAGAGTTCTTTTAGGAGGGCGTGGGGGAGGCGACTATATAATGAGGACACTCCCCTTGGCTACCACCACTGCACCTCCCTGTCCACACCCTTTTTTTTACCAGACACAACCTATGACATGTTCAATTAAAAAATATACGCACCTGCTATTTTCTTCCAGAAGTACGCGTATGCTACACTGCATGCTCGCTCCAGTAACAGACCATTTATACGGGAACTTAATCCCCTTGCCGTTGAAGTTATTACAAAACATCATTTCGCAAACGTCATGAGCACACACAAAAGTATATGCCATGCTTGACGTTTGGAACAGAAAATTATTTTAACCTAAATTAATATGTAATTTTCAACAATATGTGGCGTGTTTTTTACCCAAACCAAATTAGATTTCCAATAAGACATACACCTTTTAGGGAAACTTCATGTATATCTTCAATACCAAAGGTCAACATGTTCATATGATGGTCGGCATTTCCTCCCAGGTACATACACTTTAAATACATATCATTAAAGTTTACTTCGAGGACTATTTAATGTCAAAAATGTAAATTGTTAATAATTTGCCATATTAATATGTATTATATTGTGAATTTCAAAATATCAAAATTATTTGATATCAGAAGGACATTCCTCGAATTCAGAATGCAATTTGGTGTTTTCACAAAAATACTATGCAAAGGGGCGTGACCGAGCCCTTAAGGTATATATAATGAATGGAGAATGGACACAATTTAACTATATTTTAAAGCTGTAACCGTTTGATGTCTTTCTTTCTCACATCCTTCCCAGTTCCGTAGTAAAAAGGACACTCCCTCATTTCAAATAAATAGTTTTGGTTTCTCTTTTGTTCAGAAACCAAAAATCAAGGGATTAAAAAGTAGAGCTGATCTGGTCTACAATCATAACACTATTATGCTGGGAGGACACACTATAGGGTATATCAAAGAGCTTTTAATAGAAATAGAGTCGCAATAGATTATATAATCTTTTGTTCTTTTGATGCCGATTAGAAGTTGCGACAGGCTATTCATAAAAGTGGTACCATTATTTCGAAGAAAGGGGTTCCGCCATTAAATTGGTCACTGATCCGGCATCATATTAACGCTCTACACAACAGGCGGGTATCAATAAGTGACCACACTACAGTCATGTGTAAGGGCAGTCATGTGTAAAGTGGTACCATTGTACTCATGTATCACAAATGTGTGCTTGTGTGGGTCTGAAGACTATAAGGAGGCTTTAGCTGTCGACGCAATCATCTTTACCACCCACCTGACGATAGGCGTTTCATTTAAATAAATTGAATGCTCTTGGTGATCGATTACACATTAGAATGTATGAAGGCTGCCATGTCCAGTCCATATATCTATATTACACTATAATGGTAATCGCTATACGTATACATATAAGTATAGGCCTATAAAGGTTGTTTTTAAGAAATTTCCATTTTAATTTAATGTAATGTAATTTTATTTTATTTTAAGAAGGAGATTGGTATAGTGGCGTGCCCAAAGAGGGGAGGGGGTTGGGGAGGGGCAGATTCACCTCTGTAAGAAGTCTTGGGGGGGAGGGAGGGGAGGAGGAGGGGATATGGAGAATGGGAGAGGGCGGGAGGAAGGCAGAAATAAAAAGATATAATAAAGACAAGTAGATAAATAGAAATATAAGAAAAATGATGGGAATGAGAGAGGGAGGGTGAGAGGGGACAATGGGAGCGAGGGAGTGATAAAGACAGTGTAGGTCTAGGAAAGAATAAGTACAGAGAAGGAAAAAGAAAGGAATGATGAATACATTTTAATAATAATTATTAGGCCTATATAATAACTAAACACATAACAGCACTGGGCAGCCATTCGACGATGTCAATGCCTTTATTCGTTACGTAATTAAAACGCCCAGTCAGCTGTATTTCACACCTACCAAACACAACTCACCCAATTTCGCAAACTGGACGTCGAATGTACACTCTCATGAATATTGATTGGCAACATTTTCCAATATGTCAGCGTTCTAATAGGAAACAATAGAACAATAGACCCTGCAGAGCGTTGGGGTATATAACCAGAGGTATACAATAGCCTATTGTGCTAACATAATTATTATCATGATTGATATCGGAAATCTATCCCGCGGACGACAGTTGATGCTCTCTGTCGACGGTAGGTGGCATATTACACTCACGAGTTCTAGGCCTAGAAATCATATGGTCGAATCCAACGAAAAGTGTACACGGCATGTTCAGGGCCATAACTTAAAAGTATTAATCAATTGGCATTCATTTTTGTATTGTGTTTATTCGCCTTGATCATACGCTTCGCGCCATCTATAATACGCCCCCCTTCTGTGAAAAACTTAGACACAGAGACCCCAAAACATGCTATTTTTACCCATTTTTTCAAAATATTTCTTAAAGTATTTTTAAAAACGTCTAAATCAGTTATGAAAAGAAGTCATTGGATTGAATCTAAATTGATTTCCTGAAAGGCGTGTATTCAAAGATTGCCTGTTCAATTTTTTCACATATTTGTACATAATTATGAATTTTTTGTGATCATTTTTTGAGTGGTATTTTTTTACATTACCTACGAATACAATTTTTCATAGCACTAGATATATCTTTAAAAATGGAAATCACTAATAAATGCGCAATTGATACAAGCTTTGATATGTCCAATACTGAAATGCATTGCATTCAGGCATCTTTATTATTGTGTTTAGCTGCCAGAAATTCTAAATGGCACAAAGGTAGGTTTGGTAAAAAATATGCATTACCTCCGAATACATGTTAAAAGCTGTGTCATTTCCACAAAGTGAGAGAATAGTAAACAATAGTTAAGCAATAGGTGCAGGGTAATACACTTTTTATTTCTACCAAGATTCAATAGCCTGCGTTTAAATATTTCTGAGATGTCAACAATAAAAGCAAGTATTCGCAGGTAAATTTCGGTAACCGAATGGTACCTACGAATACAATTTGACATCATGACAGTATTGTGAAACACCGCCATTCATGCCAATGCCCATATTGGTACATAACGAAGGCCTGTATGTTTGCTATCAAATCATATGTCAATGAAAGTTGCGAATTCACATACATGCCCACCATGCAAAACTGAATACGGCTTAATTGTTGAAAAATATGTACTGAAATAGACGACGGTCGGCTCATTTGAAAGAAAAATCAGATTCAAAGAAGATTAGAAGGGATAAATACTTGGATTTGTCAACTGTCATGTGTGCTTCATTTTAAATGTTTACCGACCTTCTGGTGTCTGAGTAATTTGTGTCCAAATTGATTTATTCGAAGGTAACTTTTGACGTTTTCGCTAAGGTTACCTACGAATACCATGGAAAAACGACTGTTCTCATTGTCTCAGGATCTAGACAACATAATGATGGACCCTGGTATAAAGCTAATTGTAGTTGCCCTCAAACGAAAGGCCACAAGACGTAACTGACTCCCAGATGTACTTCACAAGTCTGCAATAACGGTTTTAAGCGAGTTGTGTGCAATTAAGCAAATTAAAGTCACTTTAGTGCCTTTGTTTCTTACTTTAATACTCTTTCAACCGCTGTGAACCGACATTATTAATACATGATAGGGTCTAAAGTATCAATAAACGCACATAAAGAAAATGATACATTCAAAGTGCTTTATAAAATGAAGTTTTGATTGGGATATCCACCGAAAGTCTAATTCTTACCTACAAATACTGAAATGTTACTTACGAATACAGCATAATACATGACATGTGTAATGAAGTGTCGCTACCAATGGAAATTAATTGTCACAAACTTTAAGCGGTACCCCAGGACACTATTATTACCCATATACGGATTCATTCAACAATTATTTATTATGTAAAATTGCTGATTAACTACTTGTATATCAAAATGAAGTGGTCAAAATCTTGCTAAAAGCATCAAAAAATTTTGATCTAAGGTAATAGCATTTATTCATTTGGACGTACCATCTGAAAGAGATCTAAAACTACCATTTTATTAATTCATTACCATAATAGCAAACTTTAAACCTCTAAACTCAATATAGATATTGTTAAATCGCTCATGTTACCTACGAATACCCGGGTTTGTTCACCTTTTCATTGTATAAAGCGTTAGGTGTATGCTTATAATTCCTAATATTCTTGAAAACATATATCCTACTCGTTCTTATACAATGTGTAAATTGATTCATACTCATTTGATAAATAAAATACAGAAACTGACCTAAACTTCATTTTCAAAAATAAACTAGCATAAATTGACTAAGATCATATTGATCGCGTTATAAAAATAAAAACAAATATTTTCTGGTTGAGCTAGCATTTTCCTGACACCCTGTGGTCTACATTACACGAAAAAAGCGTTAATGGGAATATTCCATTTGTTTTAGGTTGATTAGTATTGCGATAGTGAAAGCATCCTAGTGGTATTCGTAGGTAACATTGGGTTTTTATATCACATTTACTATCACACGTCCTGGATTTATTTTTCAAGATTAGTAATGGCACTTTTGGTTCCTATAAGGCCAATATGTCATCAATCAATGGGCAAAAGGAAAAAATTGTGGAGACATTTTTATTTCGGACTTTTATTTTTGGCCCGTGGACACTTTTGGTTGGATTCGACCATATACATGCGCGTATATTGAAGGATGGGGTGGGGTGGGGGATTTGTTTGTTTGTATGAAGCATAAACGATGCATGGAGATGATTTGATTATGAATTAGTTTATTATCCCCGGGAAGCACAACCCATCCCTCTTTAAGAGGGGCCCCTCCCTCCATACCCACCTCTCCCCTAAATTACCCCTTTCCCCTCCTCCTCCCCTACATTCGATATCTTCATCTCGAGCTCTCCTCCCCTTCTCTTTCACTTCAATGCTCTCTCTCATATGTCCCCCTCTCCCCCGGCCCATATCCCCCTTGCCCCCCACCCCCCCCCCCCCCACACACACACACACATCACACAATCTCTTCTCCCCTCTATCTCCTACTTTTTGCAGTAAAAATTGCTTCAAGTAAAAGTCATTAGGTCAATATTTGAAATGAGGCAACGCCTCATTTCAAATATATAGTTTTAGTTTTGGTTTTGATTTGGTCACGTGAATTCCTATTGTCCTGCCTAACCACTTGAATCACAAGATATCGAACTTTTGTTTCTACCTTTTGTTTAAAACTAAACATTTGTGACAGGTAGTTTCGGCTTTGGTTTCAGTTTCTTATAAGTGGTGTGACGAATAAAATTACAGGTTTTTCGAGTTACCTGATCTAAGTATACAAAAGAAATGTTTAAATTTCGCAGTGCAATATTCACGAGCAGAGAAGTCGAACAAAACAGTCTACATTTGAAAGCATTGATTTAGTTTGAAAGCATTGGCTTGAGACTACGAAATAGCCTAAGCTGATTTCACTGTGAAAATATATAGACCATCGAAATATTTGCATTCCACATTACAAAAGGGCCACTACTGTAATTGTATAGGTGTTATAAACAAAATCGATTCATGTCCTTAATCCCATGTACCAGAATCGATGGAAGGCTATTATATGACCTCTAATAACCTAATGACTTTTACTGAAGCAATTTTTACTGCAAAAAGTAGAAGATAATAGAGGGGAGAAGATTGGGGTGGGGTGTGTGTGTGGGGGGAGGGGGGCGGGGTGTTGGAGGGCAAGGGGGATATGGGCCGGGGGAGAGAGAAACATATGAGAGAGAGCATTGGAAGTGAAAGAGAAGGGGGAGGAGAGCTCGAGATGAAGATATCGAATGTAGGGGAGGAGGAGGGGAAAAGGGGTAATTTAGGAAAGCGGTGGTTATATAGGGAGGAGCCCCCTCTAAAGCGGTATGGGTTGTGCTTCCGGGGATATCATCTCCATGCATCGTTTATGTTTCATACAAACAAACAAATTCCCCCACCCCACCCCATCCTTCAGTATACGCGCATGTATATGATTTCTAGGCCTAGAACTCGTGAGTGTAATATGATATGCCACCTACCTTCGACAGAGAGCATCAACTGTCGTCCGCGGGATAGATTTCCGATATCAATCATGATAATAATTATGTTAGCACAATAGGCTATTGTATACTTCTGGTTATATACCCTATACTGTGCCCTCCCAGCATAATAGTGTTATGATTGCAGATCAGATCAGCTCTACTTTTTAATCCCTTGATTTTTGGTTTCTGAACAAAAGAGAAACCAAAACTATATATTTGAAATGAGGGACTGATAAACAATACCAGTGTAAATAACCTACGAGACACGTACCGTTCATCACCATCGCCTTACAATTGGCATTTGATCATCGTGTCACCAGAGAGTAGTTATTCTTGAGAGGGCACTCACCTCATTTGCATGGCAAAATTACCCGTCTCCTCTGCAGCCAATTTGGTTTCGCTCCATCGAAATCAAGCTGGTCACGGAGGAGACTACTTTCCTTTGTGTTTGTTCATTTGTGTATGGAGAGCCCTTCTTGGAGTCCGTTTGGACTCAGGCTACGCTCTCAGCTAGAGTCCGACGCTGCATTGTACTAGAAACACCTTCTCTGTGAACTCGATAGAGCAAGGAAAATTAAAACTGGTTTCATTACTATCTGTTTTTGAGCTTTTTTGCTGGTCTGCGACCATGGTGTTACCACAACTGTCTTTGCGTCATTAACATGTGCTGGAGTCTAGCACAGGTCAACCAAAGCCCCGGATTTTAATAAGACAATAATGATTGACACACACACCAGGAAGTTTCTCATCCAAAAGAATGAGAAAATTTAAATTCTCACCATTTTGGCCGTTTCTCATCAAAATGTCCGTTTTCTCATCCAAAACTTCCTTTAGTGTATTAAGTTAGCTTAGGCCTATTGATCCTAAATTTGCTGGTAGGGTAAAACTCGTTTTAGGGGGGTGTTTAAAAAACACATGCGTATAGGCCTACATTATCATACTTGAGTGCCCCTCCCCCCTCCCCGGTGAAATTTGAGACTCATTTGGTCACCGTCCTAAGCGTCCTTGCCCACACGAGTCGCCCAGGAGTAGGCCCTACCAGGCATTATTAATTATTAGTGGTTAGCCTCCCTAAATACAGTCGCGTACAATTATCGTTACTTGTGTCCATGGATATGACCCCATGTATAAGTAGTCTTCATAGAATTCACACAGTCTATGCCATGTCATTTACGGATACAAAGAGGATAATAATGTTGAGGGCGCCCACAAAATCTTACACCGTCTTACACAATGTTCCAAGGCAAAGTTCAGTTTAATATTTACTCATCATACAAATACAGACGTTTTATTATGTGATGATGTTGTCTGGATGGGTGGACAGTTGTCACACCGTGGAAAAACAACAACCGGGAATCCGCATTCATTTACAAATAGCATTAAATTAGTATCACATAGTGGCCTCCGTGCAGTGGAAAACCTTAATTCTTTCATAAAAAAGAAATGAAAATGACAAATAAAACCGGATCCACCTGTACGCCTATAAAATGGGCACAGAAATTTGTCTCAAATATGAATGAATTTTAAGAAACATACGGGATATGATGAACCAATGACCTGACGCCATGATAGTAGGCTCTATTAGTCGTTTTATATACAATGTATATACCGTGTTGTCATAATACCAATATTTGACATAATATATAACGAGTAATATTTAGTATTGTAAATATGCAGTTCATATGCACAAACGAACACTGATCTTTATGATATTCAGGTTGTTGTACATCTCATATAACATGTCATAATAGGAGGTCATATGTGTTGACCTTCTCCTATTGTATTTGTTCATCTGTGTATGGAGAGGATTATCGCCATTAAAACTCCTCATCAGTATTTGGGCGTAGTTCAGTGAACTCACCAGATTGCTATTCCAAGTACTTTGATAAAATGTATTAATGGGTCGAGGCGATTGCATTGAAAAACTAATAAATTATTCATAACAGTTACGTAATCAATCGATAGTGCGGACACTTTTCATTTACAAACCACCAAAATTCGTAATCTTTTAGCGTTGGAAAAGAAACCACGTGAATAGAGTGTCATCCCCCTGGTGTCACCATGACAATATCAGATGATGCTAAATTGCCTATGAGGCCACAAGCAAACATTGAGGCAGACTATGTTCGTCATTACACAAAGGAAACTCTAGAATGTGTTTATAAAAGAGCAACATTAACCGTATTTCTTACGTTGTACGTTGCACGGAAATCTCCTGGTACAAATATATAATACGAATCGATAATGCGGTAAAATTTCCAATAGTTTTGTTTTGTATAAACACTATATATCGTGCCAATTCTCCGTGGCATATCCATGTATCCGATGGAAAAGATACGACTGAGAACCGTATTTTGTTGTTGTTGTTGTTGTATCCTGGGTGCAGCATCGATTGATGCAAATGATACGCACAGTCAATATGGTTTTGATACTTCTTTGAAGGGATAATAAATGATTTGGTAAACCGGAATACCCATACATTCATCAATATTCATGATTTTTGATACTTTATTAAGGAATTCTTCGGCAATCACGTCATTATGCCTTATAGGTTAGAAAAATAATTATCAGGCACGAATCACATGGTTTTATTCAAAACAAACTCATATGTCCATAAAAAATCCGAATAAAAATAGTCGTCTCTCAACACGCAATATTCAAAATTCAGTGTCAAAATTATCTAGGGCAATGACGTCATGGTTATTTGTGCTCAACTGTGCTCAGTCTTTATTGTATAACTGGGACGTCATTGCACCAGACAATTTAAACGCCCGGGAATTTTGAATATCGCGTGTTGAGAAATACCCAGCAAACACAAAAACGTTTTAAAAACGTTTTTAATAAGTTATATTTTGGCTTTTGGTTTACATAAAACGTTTTAATAACATTAAAATGTCGGGTTATATAAAGGTCATGAAAACGTTTTATAACGTTTTGTATGAAAGCTTACACTACAACAATATTTTTAAAATGTTTTCAAAAATGTTATTGTAAACTATTTTGCAAACTTTTTTGCCAAATATTTTGTCAACACTTAAAAACATTATGTTAAAATATTTGCACCCAGCAAACACAGAAATGTTCTTAAAATGTTTTTTTCAAAACGTTCTAATAACATTTAAATGTCGGGTTATATAAAGGTCATGAAAACGTTTTTAAAACGTTATTGCCAATATTTTGGGCAAATATTTTTCGCAAAATATTTTTTCAACCCCAAAATAACATTCTGTTTAGAATGTTTTGTACCAAGTTTTCAAAAATGTTTTAGGAATGTTATTAAAACGTTTTATACCCTTTATATAACCCGACATTTAAACGTTTTCTGTAAAACATTTTTGTTTGCTGAGCGGTAGATTATCAAAAAATGATTTTTAATGTTATGAAAACGTTTTATACCCTTAATATACCCTTTATGTAACCCGACATTTAAACGTTTCTTGACAACCTTTTATAACCTTTTGCGAATGATGTCGAAAACGTTTTGTGTTTGCTGGGTAGCCTTGTTTAGTCGTTTTTATGTGATTTGCGCTGGATAATTATTTTCTTAACATATAAGGCATAATGATGGGATTGCCGGCGACTTCCTTTAAAAAGATAATAACTGATTTGGTGCACTTTTGTGGAACAATCACATGCAAATTATAATGATCATCATCTTGTCTTATTGACAGAAAATATGTAGATCCGCCTTTAAGTCGCATCCTTATTCCTCTAACACTGAAACTGTTGGCTTACTATGGTGAATTAGACTGAAATCTGTCCCGGGAGGTATGTCTATATTGTTATAGTTGTAGAGCTAAGATTCGAGTTTGGTTTAGTATTGTAAGTTGGGCAAGAGTTAAGATTGCAAATATAGCATCTTACTATAATTCACCAGACTCTGTGTGTTTGTGTGTCTGTTTGTCTGTCCGCCTCTTTTCTCGGAGACTGGGGGTCGCGCGATCCTCAAACTTGGTGGGTGGGTGCAGCTTGGTATGAGGAAGAACGAGTTTATATTGGTTAGTGGGTCAAGGTCACCCAAGGTCATCCAGGGGTCAAATTAGTAAAAACTGTTTTTCTCGGAGACTGGGGGTCGCACGTTCCTCAAACTTGACGGGTGGGTGCGTCTTGACCCGGGACAGACCAAGTTTGTATTGTTTAGTGGGTCAAGGTCACCAGAGGTCATCTAGCGGTCAAATTAGTAAAAACTGTCATATGGGCATGAAACTTGGTGGGTAGGTGCATCTTGACCTATGACGGAACAAGTTTGTATTGATTAGTGGGTCAAGGTCACCCAGGGGTCATCTGAGGTCAAATTAGTAAAAACTGTTTTCCGCCTATTTTCTCGGAGACTAGGGGTCGCACGTTCCTCTTACTTGGTGGGTGGGTGCATCTGGACCTCAGACGGAACAAGTTTGTTTCGGTTAGTGGGCCAAGATCACCCGAGGTCATCCAGGGGTCATCTGAGGTCAAATTAGTACAAACTATCGTATGGGCATGAACCTTGGTGGGTACAGTTAACCTTTAGAGTCAAATTTTTGGAAGGTCATTTTGGGGTCATCCAGGGTCACCCAGGGGTCATCTGAGGTCAAATTAGTAAACAATGTCGTATGCGCATGAAACTTGGTGGGTACAGTCACCTTTTTGAGTCAAATTTTTGGAAGGTCATTTTGGGGTCATCCAAGGTCAAATTACTAAAAACTGTCATATGGGCATGAAACATGGTGGGTACAGTCAACATTTAGAGCCAAATTTTGGAAGGTCATTTCGAGGTCATAAGGGGTCATCTGAGGTCAAATTAGTAAAAACTGTCCTACGGGCATAAAACTTGGTGAGTACAGTCACCATCAGCCAGGTAATCGCGACAGCCGAGAACCGCCAAATACGGGCCGAGGTCATCCAGGGGTCATCTGAGGTCAAATTACTAAAAACTGTCATATGGGCATGAAACGTGGTGGGTACAGTCAACATTTAGAGCCAAATTTTGAAAGGTCATTTCGAGGTCACAAGGGGTCATCTGAGGTCAAATTAGTAAAACTGTCCTATGGGCATAAAACTTGGTGAGTACAGTCACCATCAGCCAGGTAATCGCGACAGCCGAGAACCGCCAAATACGGGTAACCGCCTAGTCGCTGAATTTGAATTTCACCGTGATATATAGGGAAATATACTGTTGTCCTCAACACTTGAAACTTAACTCAAATGCACTTGACTCGCATGCTGTAAAGTCCTTACGCTTGGACGATTGCACTCATCATTTACACTTAGCATTCGTGTAAAGAAAGACAAAGTATTACACGCCAGCCGCTTGCGGTGAGATACTGATCGCCAACTCATTCACTGGCTTTACAACATTCGGTATTCTGTAACGCGATAATTCCGAGGTACTCAAAATACACATCTTGGTTGTTATCCGTGGATTCAGAATAAAATACTACAATCTGATCAGTACTACATAAACAAGATTTATTCAGGCTTAGTTTATCCTCGAGCCAAATATATCACATCTTCCCTACCCCTTTATTAGCACAAGCGAGTTTCGTGAGTATTACTATGCACCGAGTTTTCTTGTATATAATTGCGTAGTGATTACTTTGTCCACGATAGCCACTTATTTAGGGTTGATAAAAGTATATGAATGAAAAAAAAACACCATTTGGGATGGTTTCGGCCCCTAATTGAGAATGCTACACTCCTTTGGAATAACTGAATCCTTTGAAAGGTTTCGGGTTTGAGGAGAGAGCATAATGGAACAATCTGCACGATGATTTGAATGCAAAGTGATCTTGATTGATACAGATCAATCCATAATGATCATAACTTGCTCTCGTGGGCTAAGCTGATTAGAGCACATTCAAACTGAATTATTATGTCACAGGGTGTGGTGCAACTTCGGAAAAAAGTTTGCCATCCCAATCCTAATCTGAACCGTAACATTAATCAAAACGACAAAACAAATTGTGACGACTCTCTCAACGCAATTGAGGACACGTTAATTGTGTTTGAATAACTCTTGGCTTCAACCATAGACCGTAAGTACTTAGCCTGTCCTATCACATATCATTTTTATGACATTTACATTAAAAACATCTGATTATCTGATTAGACGTTCTCTAGCATGATATCAATGATATTTTCTTGGAGGAGACTTAAAAAGCAAGCTCAATTTCGATAGTAGTGTAGTCTTCACAGTGCCTGGAGAGTCATAGGAGTGTAAACCTATGGAAAATGTGTGGTGTATGTGTATAGGATACGATGCAAGAGTCTCACATCTATGGTTCTAATATTTTAAGAATATTCTTAAAAGACATTGCATTAACAAGTTAAATTAAAAGATAGATGAGTTAATATTCAAAACGTTAAACAGATTTAAGCAGATTTTATCTTCAGACAGTTCAGGAAATGATATGTAACAGATTGAGAGTTGAAGGAATATGAAGAGGCCAAAGGTACTGGGATGAGGTTCAAGATGGACCACTGGTTAGGTTTCTGTCGGTTTAGTAGTACTTGATTGCAAAAATCAAGTATGATTATGTCAATATTGCATCTCTTGATCACCTCTGGTGGAATACCATCTTCTCCATAACTCTTGCCTTCCTTAATAGCCATCTTTGCTTTCTGGTATTCCTCCATATCAAAAGCATCTGTTCTGATGGGTAGTTCGTGAAATATAGTTGGTATATCCTCATTTTCCATTGTCACTTGTGGTGGATTCCCTAGTAGGTTCTTGAAATGGTCATGCCATTTCTTCAGTCTTTCTTCTTTGTTGTCATCCTTTAGTCTTCCACTCCTTGCCTTTTTCCTACCACTAACACAATTGATGATACCCCATGCTAGTTTATGTCTGTGGTTCAGATTAACCTCATCCCAGTACCTAAGAGCGGCGATCTCAGCCTAACAGCCAACTACAGGGGAATCAGCCTAAGCTCAATAGTTGCTAAAACATTCAACAGGATGCTCGTGAACAGGATCAGACCACACCTTGATGATAAGCTCAGACAGAATCAATGTGGCTTTAGAGAAAAGAGATCGACCACTGAGCAGATTCTTGCCTTGAGAAGGATTATTGAGGGCATTGAAGAAAAGAACCTCTCTGCAGTGGTAACATTTATTGATTTCAAAAAAGCTTTCAATACCGTCCACAGAGGGAAAATTATCAAGATCTTGAAAGCTTATGGCATCCCAGATATCATCGTGAATGCAATTGAAGACACCTACCAGGGTACAGAGGCTAAAGTGACAACCCCAGATGGTGACACAGATGAATTTGAAATTTTAGCAGGTGTGTTACAAGGTGATACGCTGGCACCATATCTGTTCATCATCGTCCTAGACTATTGCATCAGATCTGCAATAGACGGCAGGGAGGAGAGATTAGGCTTCACTATAAAACCTAGAAAAAGCCGACGAGTTGGTCCACTGAACATAACTGATCTTGACTTCGCAGACGACATTGCGCTACTATCTGATACTGCCAACCAAGCACAGGAACTGCTCAAAAACGTAGAAAACGCTGCACTTTGTGTGGGATTACACATGAATGCGAAGAAAACACAATTCATGGTGTATAACCATTCAACAGATGTTGAAATCCAAACCGAAGATGGCAGCTTCCTGGAAGAAGTAAAAGACTTCAAGTACTTGGGGTCGTGGGTCAGGAGTACTGAGCAAGACATCAGAGTAAGAAAGGCAATGGCATGGAAAGCTTGTAACAAGCTCAATAATATTTGGAAATCGTCTCTACCCAGACACCTCAAAACACACCTATTCCAAGCTACTGTAGAAAGCGTCCTGCTGTATGGTTGTGAAACCTGGACCATTACCAAGAAAATTGGCAAAGCAATGGATGGCTGCTATACAAGAATGTTAAGATCAGCACTAAATGTAAGCTGGAAAATGCATATGACCAATAAGGAATTGTATGGGGACATTCCACCTGTGACCTCAAAAATCAGCACAAGACGGCTACGTTTTGCGGGACACTGTAAGAGAGCCAAAGGGAGGATTACATCAGATCTGGTAACATGGAAGCCCACCCAAGGAAAACGAACCAAAGGACGTCCCAAGAAGACCTTTGTGGACCTGCTTCAACAAGACACAGGATACACAGTGGCAGAAATTGAGACCAGCATGCAGGACAGGCGGTTATGGCGAGCCATCATTGATGTCCGACAGCAAGAGTCGACGGAGTAAGAGTAAGTAAGAGTTGAGAGCTACTAATCCTAACCCAATATCTATACTAAAAAACACAACCCTTATCCTAGAAGCTAAGGGTAACGGGCTTATCCTTTGCAACGTATTGAACCGTATTTATAATAAAAGACAAAAATAAGAAAATATGATGTTAATGTAGTATTTTGCAGTGCATGGAGAGCCTTGTACGTGTAGACTTATGCAAAATGTATACAGTGATGTGTGTATCGATTGAAGTGGTTTGATGCAACAGTGGCTACATGGCTCCAAATTTGACGACTATATTTTTTCAAAGGAAATATATGTCATTATCATTCAGCGCCTAGATATCCTTTGTTTAGTGCGCTTTATAAATGTCCATCATTCTTTTTCTTATTATTATTATATTATTATCATTATTATTATTATTATCATTATTATTATTATTATTATTATTATTATTATTATTATTATTATTATTATTATTATTATTAGTGTTATTATTATTATTATTATTATTATTATTATTATTATTATTATTATTATTATTATTATTATTATTATTATTATTATTATTATTATTATTATTGTCAAGTCGAGATGAGATGTCAGGTAAGATAGTACTCATAATGCAAAAACTGATTGAAAACAAATTCATAATAAAAATAAAAATAAAGAAGGATTATGCAACCCTACTTTGTCAGCTGTCAAAAGTCAAATCTGGGTGTATTTCATCAAAGTGACTAAAAATAAAAGTATTTGTACGATTTGCATACAAGGCAATCTCCTTTCATTACAGCCTTTTGCAGCCAGTACGAAAATAGATTGACAGTTTCATTAACTGATGGTGTAGTGAGGATAATTTTTAAACGGATTTAAAATCGGTAAAATATGCTCCTGCTGATTTCTTGCCCGTTTTACTTACATTCAATATATTATGCACTTGTCACATTATAAGCACATTATACCTGACCCATGATCACATTAAGCATTGCGTGAATTCTCGCTAATGCAATTAATTATCAAAGAGTTTTCAAATATATTATAAGGGTGTCATTAACCGTTACATTCTTCTGTTGATAATACTGCCTTTGTCTTGTTACTTGTTTTTTTTTCATGTTTCCCTCTTGTATTTGAGATAAAACTTGTGTTACCATACAATTTCCAAGCAGTTTAAGATACAATATAATGGATTTTGATGCCATCATTGTTGCTGTTATACGTATACGAGTATTGTAAATATTTTTTGCTATAATTTCACTTATTTCTGTCAGAGTTGCTGTTTCTTGTTGATTTCGGTTTATTACATGCGCTTTTCTATACACAATGTTGCCACGTAAAGACCAAGCCTTGTACTTGCATAGGCTACATGTGTTAGTGCATTAGCTCCGAAGGGATTTATTTCCATTCTTGTAAGTGTCAAGTTGGGGCATCAACTGTTAAATAGAATACCTTAAAGGGCATATATATTGCTCGGACAACATCATATCATTGGCAAGCTAATATTATGAGGACAATGAAAATTACTCATTTTTTGAGAAAATAAGACGTTTAAAATTGATATTCCGCAAAAACCAACTTAAAGCAATATTATAACATTTTCAAAAAAAATAGATTAGCATTTCTTTGTCATAAAATGTTAGCTTTTACTGTCAGATATATCCCTTTTTATTTTTGAGCCGAACAAGTACGGCAAAGCAAAGAAAATTGGAATTTACTACCAGCGCACATGTCGCCAATACGTACCACTCCTTCGGTCATGTTGTGGTACGACCCTTTGTTGTGTACATCACCGTCGCGCACGCCGTACATACTGTGTGTTATGAACATCGTGTATGCGTTCGACTAACAATTCCATCGTAATAATAAAGGGCTGAATCAGCCTTTTATTCAAAATCTCTGATTTTGACAAAACTACAGCACCTAGAGTCTTGATTTTTGCAGGCTATATTGGTTTAATAAAGTACAATTTAATCGTGTAAAAAATGAATTAAAAAATTCAGTGAGGGCGTCCTCCTCAGCAAATGTTATAATATGGCTTTAAGCGGTGAGTTCCTTCGAACGAGACAGAATTGACCTAGCAAAAAAGTTGACGTCATGAAATGAGATGTGCCTGCTTTGAGAGAAGAGACTGTAAACGCTCTCAATGCACAGAACGTATAATGTTGTTGGTCTCAGAAAAAACTCATCACAAAATAATCACAAATGTATCAAGGGGTGTAGTACCCCCTTAAATTTATCAGACGGAAAACCAATAGCATTATCTAAAATGTCTAATTAGTCTTATTTGCATAAGAACCTATTGGATTCTTGAAATCGTTCATGCCGCAGGCTGAGATCCATTAAATGATCGTACCCAACAAGTAAGTTATTATTATAAACACATTTCAATAATAGTTAAAATGTACTTACAGAACCAAAAATACTAGCCTCAGGGCTTGTGAACAATCAATAAAATCAATGGTCGATTTGGTTAGTGTATCTAAAATAAATCAGGATTGCTTTAATGGAATACCCAGTGCTTGTTCGATGTTCTGTCACTTTGATGCACACGTTGATAATGTAAAGTACAATCAACGAATTTTAAAGCAACTATAAATATTTAAAGTACTCTATCTCAGTATTTATTCATCGAAAGTGTAAAATTGTAAATTGACATTTGGACAAATTTTCCTAATCGGTGAATCGTACTTTGATTTTTAAGCAAGAAATAACCACTGAATATGAGGGAAAGATAATTTCCCAGATTATTTTAAGTATATTTATTTTACGCTTGCAAAATAAGGTGAAAATATTTAGACAATAAACGATGTTTTTAGTAGTGGATGCAGGCTTAGTCAGTTAAATATTATTTTGATAACTAAACACTGCTTTATTAAGCAAAAATTAAGTAACCGTCATGAAAACTCCCCCTTTTTCTAAAATGAATGAAACTTGTTTACCGTTTAAGTTGCGCGTACTGCGATCTCATTCGCGTGTTATTATAGAACGCGCTACATACTTGCGCTTCGACAAGTGTCTTCCTCGACGACGCGGTTGCTGTCGTCTACCGTGTGATAGACGGCGTGCAGAAATTCTGTGCTATCAAGGTAAGCCACAGACACTGAATAAGGATGTGGAATAAAGCGTTGTTGCTTAATGGCAAAAAATTACATTCCAGTACAAAATGAAAACCATCTTCAACTAAACCCGAGTTGCAAACTCTACAAATTCTTACTTCACGTACCTGCCAACCTCCATTTCTAAATTCAACATGCTTAATTTTGACAGACGAATTCTATAAATATCGCAAACAATCTCATGCTTGAAAACAAAATAATATTTATGTTTATAGCTGGAGCCCAAAGAGCTTGAAAAGCACCGAGGTTACATATCTACGTTGTTTAATAAGAGACAAAACCAATAACAAACAATACTGTGTAAATAACCTACTAGACACGCACCGTTCATTACCATCACCTTATTATTCGATCATCGCGTCACTATGACAATCAGATGATGCCAAATTACCTATGAGGCCACAAGCAAACATTAAGGTATACTATACTCGTCATTACACACAAGGAACTTTAGAAGGTGTTTACAAATGAGCAACATTAACTGTATTTCTTGTGTTGTACAGAAATCTCCTGGTGCAAATGTAATACTAAACGATAGTGCGGTATATCTGATATTTTCAATAGTGTTGTCCTGTATAAACAGTCTCTTAGATCTTATCAATTCTCCATGGCATATCCAGGTGTCCGATTGAAAAGATACATATACGACTGAGAAAAAGATACGGCCGCATTTGTTCTTGCTTTACCTTGGATGCAGCATTGATATATGCAAATGATACGCGGTTTTGATACTTCACCTTGGAGATAATAAATGATTTGGTGTGTTTGTTTGCCCAGGCATGTGGTAGAAAGGAGTGGGTCGGTAGGTCGATTTCCTTTTTTTTTGTCTTGGATCTGTACACGTGTTGCAGCAAGTGGGGTAAGAGAAAATATACGACATTCAGCCTTACATTTTGTATTTGTGTCAAACTTGAATGTATTTCATATAAAGTTGGGAACAAAATCTTGATAAAGGTTCAGTATAAATTCAGTATAAATCAATACATGCATGTTGCAGGGGTGACGGGCTGGAAGCATGTAGTACATACATTGTAATCCCAGACCATACTCGTCATGCTTGGTTCTATAACCTCTATAGACCTTTTCGGTAAATCCCATAAGCCTTTGCAAGTACACCTGAGAATTCGTCATCTGACATCATGCCGACTTACAATGCGCAGAAACGATGTTCGATAAACGATGAGCGCATCGGCGCAGATCGGCGTGACGTCAAATGACGAGTTCTCAGGTGTACTCGCAAAAGAAAGGTAAAAGTATTGCACTCCAACCGCTTGCGATGAGCCACTGATCGCCAACTCATTAGCTCTTCATACACTGTTGAGTAATTAAGTACGAGCACGTTACTGACTTTTAAAACTGTGATTGTGTAGAGCGCGATTGAAGTATAAATTATGGTTTACTTACACATCTCGGTTATTGACCTCGGATTCCAATTAACGAAAGCATCTCTGGCTACATCCACTTACGTACTCAATTGAGTGCTTTATTTCCATTGGTGTGTGTCCATGACTGAAACTCAATATAGACTTGACAAATTATCAAGAATTCTGTTGAATGAAAATGTGTCGATAATTATATTCTTGTTCCTTGTCAATGATATTTCTGCTGGCAGACTTAAAAGCAAAATAAACTTTGACGGTAGTGTAAGATTTCCAGTGCCAGTGGAGCCTTGTACGTGTTGACACATGCTAAATGTGTACATTGATTAATTTCATATTACGTAACAGTCTCATAGGTACGGTTCTAAGTTATGAATACTTTTGACAAGGAAATACATGGCACTATCAATTCGAGATGACAGCTAGGTAATACTCATAATACAAAACAGTTTGAAGAAGATCTTCAAAAAAATAATGTAGTAAAAAATTAATATATAATCATATTCGCCACCTGTCAGCTGTGAAAAGTCATGTTTGAATGCGTTTTATCAACGTGCCTAAAAATCGTAGTTTTGTAAAAAATACAGAGTATTACATATGTCGACTGACGAGAAAGATAATACAAGTTTTTGTAAGATTTACATACAAGCTCATTTCCTTTCACTGCAGCAACCTTACTAGATTTTAGAAGTAAGAGCGAGAAGGACAGTAATATTCGTAGCAAGAATAGATTGACAACATAATTAAAGCATGGTCCTGTGAGGATTACCTTTTAACGAATTTAAATCTGTTCCTGCTGATTTCTCGCACGTCTTACTCTGCATAATAACTATTATGTAATTTTCATTTTATACGCACTTAAGCGCATGACCCTTAATCAAATTAAATATTTCATGAATTCTCGTTGATATATTTAATTAATCATACATTTTCAAGATTTGTCAAATACAATTGAAAAATTGTCGTCGCCGTCGCTGTTATTTTACGTAAGTATGTGCATTAATTTTTGGAATGTTTGACTTCCACTTATTTCACCCTATTGTTGTTGTTCTCGCGAATCTTTTTGTTAGTTTTTGTTAGAAAGGACTCACGTGTTCAGGTGTTAGCTCCGATAGGCTTGTATTCCCATTCCTTAGTAGTGAGTTTAGGGCATCAAAAGTGTCATCGGATTACCCTGCTTGCAATTCAGTACAAAACTTGAAGAACTCATTATGAACCAATTCATTTTCGAAAGTTTGTGATCTTGTGCATAGAAGTAATATGAGAAAGGTGTTTAGGTTGTTTATAACTGTGCCGGTGTGTGCTAGGATACTTTATTGTCTGGCTAACAATAGCTTGTAGTTTTTAAAATCTTGATATTGTTTTTGCAGCAGGCTAGAAATCCATTTAAGCTATTTACCCAACAGGTAACACGCATTTCTCTTTGTTCAATTGGAGCAATATTATTATATTTGTTTTATGAGTTTCTAGTTGCTTTGACAATCATAATATAAATGTACTTACAGAACAAAAATATTAGCCTCGGGGCTTGTAAAAATATCAATTATATCAAATATCGATTTATTCTGTGTATCGAAAATACATCGAGATTGCTTAATGGAATACCTAGTGCATCTTCTGTGTTTTGTCACCTTGCGGGACAAAGCTACTGATAATAATAATGTGGGTAAAGTACAATCGACGAGCGTTGATGCAAGTATAAATATTGAAAGTCTTATTACCTATTCATCAAAAGTGTACAATTGTAAATTAACAATTGGAAAGACATATTTAGCCAAAGTAATTTTGGCAATCGGTAAAACGTTCTTTGATTATTACTCAAGAAATAACTACTGAACAGGAAAAATGCTTTTAACTTGCAACACGGATTCTGAATTCAATATAAAGTCTAGGTAAGGTATAAAGCTAACAAATGTAATATAACAAGGTCGTTTGCGTCATACTAAAAGAATATAAATTGAAAGCTTTGAAAATCTTTAGAAACTCTTAAATTAATTATATCTAAAAATACTGCAGTTCAGTAGGTGATAATTTCACTCTTCATATTGAAGTCCACCGTGCATATTCAAAGCTGATGCTATAAACGGATATAGTTTGCTTTAAGAGTGACAACTATGTTAACCCGGAAAAAAAAAAAATGCGATAAAGCTTACGATTTAGATATTTCTACTACCTCCATGAGTTTACAAAATCCATTACTTCATCAAACAGGAACGATCAGACATGCCTTTAAAACCCCGAGGCTCTCTGAATTCGGTCTATATAGCACCCAAAGAAGAAGTACTTAGTTATTGATGTCAGTGTAAGCAAGCTCGTTTCTATGACAACTATAGTATTTCAATGGATCAAGATTCATTCCGACCTGAGACTGAGCCTATGGCAACCTTAACACATGCATCAGAAATCCTTGGACTGACCCACTTCAGCTCAGTTTCATGTACGAGTGCGTTGATTAAACTAAACCTTTTAGCTTTAAAATGTCCTTTGTCACAAAAGGTAAAATGGTATCTGTTGTCTCTTAAATTTTCCGATTGAATATTCAATCTTTATTCAATTCATTCAATATTTCAATCATTAGTCAATTGCAGATACGGACAAATCGTTCAGATTATCTGAATTTTCAACCGTTTTAATCAATCCAAACTTAAGAAATTAGAAAGGATTGATTTCCATTGTTCTTCAATCTTTTGCTAGCAGATGTGGGGGCAAATCCTCTCCAAGTGAACAAAAATATTGAAAATATTTATTCTACAAAGGTTTGAAATCTCATTCCTACTATATGCAACGTATGTCATTTGGCTATACATTCGGGGTAACTCTTGATTTAATGGTGAAATCAGTCTACAAGAGGAGTAAGAGTCAATCCAAAAATGAATTTCAATCTTTTATCAATCTATTTAGATTTATTCCTATCGTCAACCATTAACAGATTGAAATATTTCAATTGTCCAATTTCAAAATCTCAATAAATAAATTGAGATTTAAAATAAATCGGAATATATTTATTATTATTATCATTATTTTTTATTAACGGCATCTTTAGAGAGGGTAGCCCAGATCAGTGAACAAAGCACTTCTTTCCACTGGGGCCCTCTTTACACATTAAAATACACAGCGATACAGAGTTATGGAAAATATACAAATATTGAAAAATATAAATTTGCCTTAATCTTGAATTACAAAGCACTTAAAATACCAAGAAAATCAGATGTTGTAAATTTATATTGCAGCCACAGCCACACTTCACGCGTACCCACAACTTTGAGCAGAGAACATTGGTTTGGTCCTTATTATCAATTCCTTACTAATAAGTGAAAGAAAATAATTAGAATATAATTACATCAATTGCCTTCAAGCCTTTCTTAATCCTTAAATAAAAAAAATACAATACGAAAAAGTTGTTTTGTTGTTGGTATAGTTCTTAAAATTGATGATAAAGTGATTTTTCTCTACACTGGCACACTTAATTGGCATGTTCTACCTCTACCTCCCCTGTATTTATTTGGCATTAATCTATAGTTTTTATCACGTAAATTTTGTTCAATTCCGTGTTCCACTTTAATTTTTGACCCAATTTCAGATATATACTCTAACATCAGACGTGGTTAAGACCAGCTTAACATAAAACGAAGCTATCGATACATCAAGCAATCGCGGGAATTCCCCTAAACGCATGGGAGAGCTTTTATGTCTTCCAAACATGACTGCAAAATTTAGGTTATTAGAGCACGACGCTTCCATCTTAAGCTATCAATATGACATTATCTACACACGTATAAAAATATTATACTAAAATAAAGTTTATCTCAGACAGAAATGGAAAGTCTTTACTTATGCAGCAATGCAAAATGTGCGGTTTCTTTTTTGTGCCAATGTTTTACGGACGATTTCAATATTTTTTCTGACGAACAAGAAGACTATTATTTTAATGCATTAATCTAATAGTTGCTCCTTATTTTAATTGTTACAATAAGGCTACGGCGATGAGATAAATGACAAAAGAAATTTAGTCGTTATTTAGTTGCCAGAATCTGAGGGAAACTGGATTAGAAAGTCTTAATTTGCCGAACCTCGATCCATTTTGGTTTGTACAAAATACCATTACATACTGCTTACATGTACTTTTGTACGACGAAAATAATATACATACCCAACCGTAATGTTTTTCAAATTGATCTTGCCTGATATAATAAGATGCCTTATTTGCCATTATTGAATTACGTGGACAATACTAGCTAATAGTACTTGACCATAGACTTTTCATGTATTCCACAATGGATTGGAACTACGTCATGACACACTAAAATACGATGCATTACTAATGGTCAATTAACAAAACAGTTTCTGCCTCCGTTCATCGTCATTCTAAGTAACTGACCTCGCAAAAAGAAAAGCTTTCAAAAAGCACTATATTGATGATAATGCGTGAACTAGCAATTATTCTTGCTATTTTGAAATGATCGAAATCTGGTGATTCGGATTATTTGATTATGAGTACCTTCAGATTAGTGCTAAACTGTTAAATTTAAAAAGGATAAAAGCATCCAGGGTTTATGTTGGAATTAGGGCTGTGTTTAGAGCAGGCCGTCTTCCCCGAAGCATACATGGTTATTTTAATACCAATTTGCTGATTTTGAAAACAAAATCCATTAAGGGCTGGGGTATGAACGTTTGGACAGTATTTATTGTGGGACATTAGAGCACATCAGACATATCGAATTGCATTCTGAATACGAAGAATGTCATTCTGATATCAAATAATTTTGATTTTTGAAATTCGCAATTTAATACACATTTTATGGCAAATCATTAAAATTGATATTTTTGATATTTAACAGTACTTGAAGTAAACTTTATAAATCTGATGATTTATACTTAAAGTGTATATAGGTGGGATGAAAAGCCGACGATCAATTGACAATTTTGACCTTTCGTATTGAAGATATGAGATTTTTTCCCCAAAACACCAAAAAAAATAAGGTCTTTTTGGGAAAAAATCCATATCTTCAATATGAAAGGTCAAAATTTTCAATTGACCGTCGGCTTTTCCTTCCTGCTACATACACTTTAAGAATATGTCATTAGATTTATATAATTTACTTCGAGGACTGTTATATATCAAAAACTTTATTTGATATCAGAAAGACATGCTTCGTATTCAGAATGCAATTCGATAGGTCTGAGGTGCTCTCATGTCTCACAAAAATACTGTCGAAACGCAATAAACGCTCATTTTAGATCCCTTAAGCAAAGTAGATTTCAACTGTCATTCAATAGAAGTATATTGATATAATATTTACCTCAATATTTCGATGTGTAAAACACACATCCTCATCAGGAGGGCTCCAATAATGACTGATGGCGCTGTATGTCTTGCTCTCGACATTTCTTTTGAATTACAGTTCAAATCTACTTTGCTTGTTTATCCACCAACAAGTCTAAACATACACAGCGTTAAATAGTCCTTGCCCTGACTATAGAGTAACCTTAAATTAACATTAAAATGAATTCTATTGGGTTTGATTGAGTACAATGTGGAATTAATATACTCTTGAAACATGTTGAATAGCTTCATTACAACCGCTAAGACGTATTATGACTTGTAATCAATTGAATCTATAATTTTTTCTTAAACTGTTTTCATTAAGTGATGCCTGTGATTAATAGATGAATAAGAATTGATTCGTACATCGATAGTCTCTTTGAGTGTCAACGTCAAACATCCGGCCCGGGATATTGATACGTTGGAACCTTGTCCTTAGTTAAAGACTGCAATCGTGTGGTTGTACATTCACGTAAACATTTTCAGCAAGGTTTCCTTGTATGATACCGTGTCGATGTTAAGAACGCGTATTGGGTGTGTATTATAATATTGTTATAAAATAGTATCAATTTTAATACCTCTAGTAGACCTGCTTATACTTCCTCTATGCTTCTTGCGATTTGGCCAATTATGGACTATAACCTATTATTTGAAATAAAGTCTACACAAAAAGAAACTCAGCTGTTACAAATACGCCTATAGCTTCAGAACTAATAATTGTTTTCACAATATTTCAACATAGAGAGAAGGATGGGTTATTTACGCGCATTTTGATACCCCATTTGTCCAATGCCGTTCAATATTGACAACACAGCAGAGTTTTTAAAGAAAAATACCCGAATTTAAAAGTTGCAGTTTACAGCCATCAATGGTTATTACACAAGCATTGTGGCACGTAAAACCCGCCATTATCTTCGCGCTGACAATATAAATAGCTGCAACTTTTAAATTCGGATATTTTTCTTTCAAAACACTGCTGTGTTGTAAATACGAGTATTGAACCAAATTGAACAAATGGGGTACCAAAATGCGCGTAAATAAATCATCCTTCTTTCTATGCTGAAATATTGTGAAAACAATTATTAGTTCTGAAGCTATAGGCGTATTTATAACAGCTGAGTTTCTTTTTGTGCAGACTTTACTTCAAGCTATTCTAGTAATATTAACCATCCATTCTTTGAATGTGTCCATAAATAGCAGGTTCAGAGGTTCCCAATCCGTGTCTCAGTAAGGAACACGTTAAACATTTTAAACAATCTTCATCAAGCGAATCTTTGTCAAGCGAATCAAAATATTGATGCATTGCCAAGTCGTTTAAGTTTAAATCACTTGCAAATCTTGGATGGTGAGTTTTTCAACTTGAATCGCTAGCAACGAGAGATTGTCTCTATGCTATTGAGAGTTCTCGTCCTTCTCGGTTTAAAATGTATCAATAGATTTTTTCGGTCAGATGTCACCACTCACAATTCACAATAGTTTTAGTTTTACTTGCAGAAATCAAATGGAAAGGGAAGCAGTATAAAGTTTAAATCTGGAAGGGTTTCTTCCTGCCTTTACTTACTTTAAGCTACTTGTCATCTATATAAAGCTAGGATTATCTAAAATCACAATATAGAAAACAAATGCTACTTTATTCTAGTTTATCAGTGTCAAAAGTGTCTTATCTTTTTAAAATAACGAAAGCACTTGAGACCCTTGCTTGTTTTGTACTCTTTTTAATCAGTAAATACATGTAAATACATTGATTCATTAAAGAATTGAGTATTGCCAAATATGAAACATGTTGGGATTCTCTAGTCTTGAAAATCCAGAATCTGATCAAATGAAAACATTATAAATATGATCATAAAATGTGTCACATTGCCTTATAAATATGTTAGAGAAAATAAATAATGGTAGCTAATGATAATAGGCCAGTAATTTTTCTTCATTTCCCAAAATCCTTGCAAAAAAATTGAAACTACGTCATCATAACAGTCAATGCGCAAGTTCAACTAGACGTGCATGCGTAATGACGTAGTCTCAGTTTCTTCTTTCGCAAGTAATTTCGAGAAATGCTGAAACGATGTATAATATTTTTTGGCATACGAGAACACTTTCACTTTAATTTAGCTTCCTTCTTGAATCGCTTAAAAATTACTTGCACAAAATTAGGAACCATTGTATTGAATCAGGCGTATATGCTTATATAGATACCCTAGCGACGTTTTGAAATTAAACAAATTATGAATATAGTTTCCGTTTCATTGTTTAGCTTGTATTGCTTTCACATACTCGAAATTATTTGACCAAGCTTGCTCCAATTATTATTGCAGGTGAAATGATGACGTACTGATGAATACCCACTTGATTTGCATGAAATGAAATACAAACACAAATGAATGATTGGTGTGCTCTTAGTATAACTACATATCTTGAAAAATAACAAACCCACTGGTATAGAAAACGATATTGATTATCATTAAAAGGGATTGAAGGAATGTTTCTTAATTGTGGATTTTGTTTAAAGGATTACATTTTAAATAAGACCAAATGTACTTTAATATAGAACCTTTACGTTCCTGACATTTACGATTATTAACCAACATAAAGCTACAAAGTTAACAGCAGAATACCATAGTTTGACCTATGACCTGTTACGTTAGAACAGGATTATAGACTCTTGATACATGTCAAGAACTGAATCAGAACTGGATCATACTACCATCAGAACTGGATCATAGACTCTTGATAAACAATAGCTCATAGCCTCGTATTCAAAAGATATGCTTTTGCTGTATTTTTAAGAAAATAAATAATATGATCCATTTGACCAGGGGTGGTAATTATAATGAATGGAGAATAACCTTTTTTTATATAGCAAAATCGGTACCTCTTTAACCATACATGCGGGGCCTTCCCTGTGTTTGGTACATCCTTCTCAGTTTCGTAGTGTATCGAAAACAGTGAACACTGATAAACAATACCAGTGTAAGTAACCCATGAGACACCGTTCATCATCATTATATTACTATTGTTATTTGAGCGTTATAGCGTTATCATGACAATATCAGATGATGCCAAATTACCTATGAGGCCGCAAGCAAACATTGAGGCAGACTATGCTCGTCATTACACAAAGGAAACTCTAGAAATGTGTTTACAAACGAGCAACATTAACCGTATTTCTTACGTTGTTCGGAAATCTCCTGGTACAAAGGTATTATACTGATAATGCGGTATATCTGATATTTTCAATAATAGTGTTGTTCTCTATAAGCACTCTCTTAGTATCAGTTCTTAGTGACATATCCATATCGGATGGAAAAGATACGACTGACATCCGCACTTTGTTATTGCTATATCTTGGATGCAGCATCAAGAGATGCAAATGATACGCAAAGTTGAATACCAAACAGGTACGGTGTTGATACTTCATTAAAGGGATAAATGATGTGGGAAACAGGAAACCCGAAGTTGATCAAGCTGTACGATTTGGTATTTGTGGAACAATCATTTTGTCGGCTTTGGGATTTGGCGTAAATGAAGAGAACGATATTTAAAACCTAAAGACCAACAATAATTCTAAAATAACGAAAAATCACGACACGTCACAATGTAATGAATCCGACGAAGTGTAAATAGGGCAAGGAACCCAAATTAAGACAAAATACTTGAAATAAATGCATTTGACTTGCATGCTGTCAAGTCCTTACGTTTGGATGAGTGCACTCAACATTCGTGTATTGCACTCCAGCCATTTGTAATGAGCCACTGATGGCCAACTCATTAGCTGTTCATAATGTTGGGCGACAAAGTACGAGCACGTTACTGACTTTACAATATTCGGCTGTAGCGCGATTGAAGTGTAAATTCTGGGTCACTCAAATACATATCTCGGTTGTTGTCCTTGGATACAAAATAAAGTACTACAATCTGATCAGCACGACATAAGCAAGACGTATTCAGGCTTAGTCTATCCTAACGTCATATATACAGGGTGTCCCAAAAGTCTCGATACCATTTTGAACCGTCATATCTTTCGCTAGGATTGGCCGGGGGAAATCAAAATACTCAGTACATATTTGGAAAATATGAATTCATGCAATTATTTGGATACCAAACATGATTAATCTTCTTTCGTTAAATGACATACATAACCAATGAACAATTAGTTAGGTGAAAAAGTTCAATTTGGTGACCACTCTCTGGCTAGTAAGGTTTGACGATTGATTCGACTTCTATGGACCATTTAGAAAAAAATAGCCACCATGTCCCTCGCGAAAATCCCGGCATTTTTCACTAGAGGCCAAAATCCAAAATGGCCGCCGCCACCATTTTGAAAATTTAAGTTTTGAACCAGAGCACCTATAATCATGAACAAAGACACTTTTTCGGATATGTCGAGTACAAGGATTCCGATTCTGACATTAGTTTGACATTAGGGCATCATTTTCACCCAGAAATCCAAGATGGTGGCCGGCACCATGTTGAAAAATTTAGTTTTGAACAAGAGGACCTAAAATCGTGTACAAAGACACTTTTTTGGATAAGTCGACCACAAGGATTTCAAATTTGACATTACTTTGACATTACGAACTCATATTTACCCAGAAATCCAAGATGGTGGCCGCCGGCGCCATCTTGAAAAAAATAAGTTTTGAACCCGGTTACCTAAAATCGTGTACAAAGACACTTTTTCCGGTAAGTCGACCCCAAGAAATCCGAATCTGACATTAATTTGACGTTATAACATAATTTTTGCCCAGAAATCCAAGATGGCCCCTATTTGGTAGAGCGTAAATGTGATTTTTGAATGAGAGCAGAAGCATAAGTGTGTCATTTCCGCCTTATCTGGGGTTCATGTCCCTTATATGGGGTTTAAATTGCCTTATCTTGGGTTTACATCCCTTATCTAGGGATAAGGCGCCTTACCTGTGGTTTAGACGGCCTTATCCTGGGTTTACGTTCCTTACCTGTGGCTAAGATGCCTTAACCTTAGCATATCGCAGTCTAAACCCAGATAAGGCATCTAAACCCCAGATAATGCGCCGTAACCCCAGTTAAGGGACGTAGACCGCCGATAAAGCAGTCCAAACCCCCCAAATAAGGCGCTTTAACCCTAAATGAGGAACATAAACCTAAGATAAGGCATCTAAACCCCACATAAGGTGCCTTAACTCTAGATAAGGGTCGTTAACCCCAGATAAGCGTCCTAAACCTCACAAACCAGCGGTTTGCGATGTAATCGTGATGTATCATGGGAAAATCGTGATGTATCATGGGAAAAGGTCGACATCAAGTCCGCGCAATACGAATATTACCATGCTATTACATAGGAACACGTGACAATATTTTTAGTTTGTCAATATAACGGTATTACACGCAAATCGATAGAGAAAAATTAATTGTGCACATTTCAAATCACATTATTAAGTATTATTGAGTATCGATTCGCGTGTAACACCTTTATTTTGACAAACTAAAAAATATTGTCACGTGTTCCTATGTAATAGCATGGTAATATTCGTATTGCGCGGACTTGATGTCGACCTTTTCCCATGATACATCACGATTACATCGCAAAACCGCTGGCGGCGCCCTTATTGCAAATAGCGAGAATTGCACTAGTTTTTTCTGTGCAATGATACCTTCATCTTTGTTGTCGGGTGCTGTGTACTAGAGTTTTGAATGTTTAAAATGGTATCGAGACTTTTGGGACACCTTGGTATATAATCACCCCTTCCTTACTCCTTTATTAGTGCAAGCGAGTTTAGTGACTTACTACGCGGGATTACTATGCACAGCGTCTCTTGTGTTAACGTGGGTTTACTTTTCCCATGATAGCCGCTTATTTAGGATAGGAATGGGAAATTAAAAGCCTCTTGGGATGGATATCGACCGTGAGGGTTTTGGTCCCTACTTGAAAATGCTGTACTCCTTTGGCAGGTTGTTTGGGAAAACTGAAGCCGTTAAAAGGTTTTGGATTTGAGGAGAGATCATAATTGAAGACCTGAGCGCAAGAAGACCGTAAGTCCACTTGGCCCCTCAACATGTATACACTAAAGTTGCGGATAGTTTCGTATAGTTTGGTAATGTGTTATACATATTCAGGGGCCAAAACAAATCTTTCACAACCTTTCATGATGTTTTCACATTGGAACATGTATTAAACATTATAAAACCCTAAGAAACTATACGTAACTTAAGTGTATACATGTTGGGGGTCAAGTGGACTTACGGTCTTCTTGCGCTCAGGTCTTCAATTGGAGTGATATACACGATGCTCTGAATCCAAAGGGATCTTGATTAACACAGGTCAATCCATAATGATCATAACTTGCTCATTCAAAGTGTAACATGTCGCAGGTGTGGCGCAACTTCGGGTTCATCATCACAATGCTATTCTGAACCTTTGAAGTTAATACTAGAAAATGTGACTCGCTTTAGCCAAAATTATTTTTCAATAACTTTCAATAAAAACCATTAAAAACATAATTATGTTACCCAAGAACACTTCAGAATGTAGAATTGTGATGTGCTCCGAGTAATTTAATTTTATCATTTCATTTTGTCTACATTTCTACTATTTCATGAGAGATGGGAACCCCTTTCAAGTAATCATGCAAAAGTTTTTGTGTAATGACATTTCTGGGAAATACCCTTTGATCAGAATAAAAAATTAAGTCATATCTATAATTATCTTGGACATTGCATCATGTTATGAAAAATCCCTGGTGCTATGAATGTGGAAGGTGAATGAATGAGTTCTTAACTCTAAATTCGAGGAGGCGTTTTGGCGGGAAAGGAAAGAAAGAAGGAAGGAAGAAGATGGAGAGAATTTTCATTTTCTCGGGTGCTGTTTTGAACCACCGACCCCTCGAGTTTTAGACACACGGACGACCATACCTTGCCACGGTGGATTACTTTGACTGACCAAGCTTTCCGTGGCCGTGCTTTTGCACGAATACCGCATCTCGTGGAATATCTGCGCTCGCATTTGATTCCTGGTGTAGTTTTTTTTTCTTTTCATATTCGCCATCGAAGTGACGTAACAAATCGGATTAACTACCATAGCAATGGGGTAAAACAATTTTCGAAATACCGCGCTGCACGGGCACGTTCACGCGGTACCTCTGCATATTTGAACCATATCAAGCTGATCACTCGCACCTGTAAGATTAGTATATTTGAAAGGAGCGGTATTGTATTCAATCTATGATTGCAGACATACACAGGTGATGAGTACAACCTGCTTGTAGTGCAGGGCGTTACATTCAAAAATTGTTTTACCCCATTGCTATAGTAGTTAATCCGATTATTAAGTCACTTCGACAGCGAAGAGTTCTGCCGGGTTAGTAGAATGAGCTTTGTTCATTAGTAAAATCAAATATAGACTTTGGTCAAATTATTGAGAATACTGTTTAATGCAAATTTAATATTTTCTGTCCTCGTCAATAATATTTTCTGTGGCAGACTTAAAATCAAATTCAATTGTCACGGTAATGTAATATTTCAGGCAGTGCCAGGAGAAGGTTTGCGTGTAGACAGACTTATCCAAAACGTGATGTCTATATCGATTATAAAGGATACGATGTAACAGTCTTACGTGTATGGTCCTAATATTTTGGTACTATTTGTGACGCAAATAAAGGAAAGACATGCCATTATTAAGACAAGATGATAAGATAGATGATATAATACTCCAAAATAGATTTAAAAAGATGATTTTGATCTTCAAAAACCAATGCAATGAGTACGTAATCCCATAGTGCCAGCTGTCAGCTGTCACAAGTCATGCCTACATGCCATTCAATAGCGTCCCTAGAAATGTTAATTTGGGAAAAATTTACGGCGTGACATAAATCTACTCACAAAAATGATAACAAAGGTCTTTGTAACATCTCCATACAAGGAAATTTAAAATTATTAGTTAAAGGAATAATATATACTGATATTGCGGTATATCCGATATTGTAAATAGTGTTGTCTTAATTGTATAAACACTCTCTGAGATCGTATCAATTCTCTGTGTCATATCCATGTATCCGATGGAAAAGATACGACTGACATCCGCATTTTATTGTTGCTATTATCTTAGATGCAGCATTGGATGATAGGCAAAGCTCAGTATCAAACGGGTTTGTGAAGCCCGATGTTAAGTGTGTGCGGTTTTGATACTTCATAGAAGGGATTCTTAATGATTCGGTATTAAACAAAACACCCAAGCTTTCATCAACAGTCACGATTTGGCATTTATGGAACAAGCACAGCTATTCAAATGAACAATAATTAAAAGTGCAAAGAGTGAAAGCAACCGAATAAGGACAAAACACTTGAAACAAATGCATTTGACTTGCATGCTGTCAAGTCCTTACGTTTGGATGATTGCACTTAACATTCATGCGAAGGGGGAAAAAGGTAATGTACTCCAGTCGCTTGCGATGAGCCACTCATTGCCAAATCATTGACTGTTCATACATTGTTGGGTATTCAAGTACGAGCATGGCCACTGGCTTTACAACATTCGGTTGTCTGTAGCGCGATTGAAGTATAAATTTTAATTGTTGTCCTTGGATACAAAATAAAGTACTACAATCTGATCAGCACGACATAAGCAAAAAAGAAGAAGACATAAGCGCGTGCGATGTTTCTGTCAACCCGATGCGTGATTGGGTACCACACACCGACATCGCCCGGTTAATAATTACATTAGTACAGCCAGAGACACTGAAATGAATACACGGGATTGATACACGTAAATGTGCTATGCACGATTGATATTCAGACGGAAAATGATGAATATCTCCGGTATATTATCGTCGTTAGGTTGCGCTTTGAAAAACTAGCGTGCGTCTTGAGCTGAAAAAGTGACCAAAATCATCAGATTTTATATAGCGCAGCGTAGACCCTCGTGGAGGTAGTCTCGGGCCAGACTGTATGTGGCTATCACGAACATACAGGATCGACGAGTGTCAGACCGACTGACACAAAGTGACTGTGTAGGAGACTATCGTAAAGGCAGTTAAAAGCATATGACAATGGCGTATGTATGCTCGCTGACCGTACAGAGGTCAGTCACAAGCTAATGTAATTAGCCTTAGTCGGATGTCCTTCAGCCTATTATGTGTTTTATAAACAGGTGGGAACACCCATTCGTGGCTGTGGATTCACCCTACCATGGCATTTTCTGCCATGAAGATATCGGGGCGATGACACTGTGTACCATCTCGTTTCTAGAATGCACCCCAACCCTAACCCTAACCCTGGTGACGCTATGCTAATAAACAACGGACCGTACGGAGTTTAACCGACAGGGATGTCAGTCGTGAACCATTTGTTGTTAATTATTGTCTTTTATTCTAATCTGAATTTGAATAATCGGCTTCAGTTGATTTGGGCAGGTGACGTAGAAAGCTTCTCTGAATAAATCCACTTACGTATGTAATTGAAGTGCTTATTTTTCCATCAATATAAATGTTTGTCCAAGACAGAAATCAAATATGGACTTTGGCAAAATAATTCTTAAGAAATATGTTGAATGAAAATTCAAGTCGATAATATGTTTGTTCCTTGTCAATGATATTTTGACAGGTAGACTTAGAGCAAAATCAATTTCAATGGCAGCGTAGTTTTCAATTGCCCGGGGTACCTTACATAAGTATGCAGACCTAAGCAAAATGTGTACAATTAATCGAAGGTCCAAACCTCAAAATTGTACAGTCCCATTGCACCCTGCGTACAAACAAAGGACACCTCGTTAAATCGTTTGCTTATTGCATATGAAACAATAATTGCTTAATGGAGGCCTACTGTTGCACATTTACTTCTGTCACCTCTAAATCCAAGATGGCGTCCAAAATGGTCACAACCTTTACATACTTCAATATTTTGATCATAACTTTCTATATCATGTCGCGATTGATGTCATTGAAAAGATAATGAATATTTCTATATACATTTTGATACAAGGTTAACGGGATACAAGTAATTTGACAGCAAGAATTTGAGTGACAAAGGTGCTTTTTTGTATATTTAAATTTGATAACATACTTCAAAAATTATTTGATTAATGGAATTACAGAAGTAAATGCGCAAGAGTACACCAAGCATATGCAATAAGGAACAGAATAAACGAGGTGTACTTTATAATAGTTTGTACGCAGGGTGCAATGGGACCAAAAAAGCTAAGCACGTTTTTGAGCGCTGGACCTTTACTTAAACGTGGTGTGTACTTATAGATTAATAAGATATGATGCAACAGTAGTATACTATTTTATGAATATTTTTGCAAACGAAATATATGCCATTATCACCTCAAAATGTGATGAGAAAATACTCATAATGCAAAACAGATTCAAGAAGATTTAAACTTAACAACAATTAGGCCTGAATACTGTAGTAATGAAAATGAGTGATATAATTCTACGTAGTCAGCTGCTAGCTGCCAGAAGTCATATCTGGATGCATTTCATCACCAAGGCAACAGAGTCTTAGTTTTAGACGATATATCTGCTGACGAGAATGATAATAAAAGTATGATTTCTGAATGTCTAGATTTTCGAAGCGGAAACGAGAAGATCAGAATTATTAGAAGCGATAATAAATTGACAACTTAATTTAAAAAATGGTCTTGTGAGGATTACTTTTCAACGAATTTAAAATTCATTCATGCTCATTTCTTATAGTAAGCCAATTTCATATTATAAGCACATTGTACCTGACCGATGAGCAATTTAAGTATTTCAAGAATTATGGCTAATAGAATTATTAATTGTCATACAATTTCCAAGTTTTTTCAAATACTAAAATGATACTGAAATGATTTTGATGTCGTCGTCGTCAATGTTACGTTTTACATTCATTCATTTCATTCATAAAAGGTTTATTAAGAAATTGTCATCACAGTATAAAAACCGAATTGCAACAATTTTACATACAAATTTAACAACATAATAATAAACATATACACGATACGAGAAAATTACAAAAATATCAAAACAGCATTGACTAGTACATAGGCCCCATACACTCATACAGACCCAATCACACACCCAAGCACCCCTACGCACATCCCACACACACACACTCACCCCAACGCACCCCCACCACACATCCCACACACCCCTACATACTCACCCCCTCATCACACACACAAACTAATCACACACTGAACACACCCTTAAACGCCCACGGCACTCACTCCAACACTACCCACACGCAACCCACACGCACCCCTACACTTTCAAGAATCAAGCCAAAATAAGAAATAGAATCCTGCAACTACATAAAAAGGATATTGCACTTGATATAATAATATAAAATTGAAATGCGCTAGAACATAGCAATTTAAAAACACTCCTAAAAACAGGCAAGCTTATGTCATAAGACAAAATTGCACAAACAGAGGACTTTATGGCACCTTTTTGTTCCACAAATCAATCATAATTATACAAGATTGGGCTCTTCCTACAACGATCAGTTCTACACCTGGGTATGGTCAGTTTGTTGGAATTCCTCAAATTTCTTCGATGAACATTGCCTCGGGAAGGAGGGACCCAACTACTGAACTGCTCAGAGTTCATGAGTGACTTAAAGAAATTCAAACATAATTGATCTCTTCTGACACCTAATGCATTGATACCACAGATTTCAAGAGCTTCGTTATAAGTTGTGTACTGCTTCCCCATGATGATCTTGCACGCTCTTCTCTGAATTCTTTCCAAATCGGCACTTTGAGCAACCGTGAGACCAGGGTGCCAAACGGGAGCAGCATATTCTGCCAGCGGTCTTACAAAACCAGAGAAGATAGTGACAAGATCATCACGGGGTAAGTTGAAGTGCTTCAATAACTTGAGCATATAAAGTCTACTGATTACTGATTGTCAATAACGTTTGGAATATTTTAATTTAACTAATTGAATTCCCCTGTCAATGCTGTTGTTCTTGTTAATTTTGTTTTTCCCAAGTACACTTTTCTATGCACAATACAAGATCGAGCCTTGTATTTGGATAGGACTTACGTGTTATGTCATTAGCTCCGAAGGGATTTTATTTCCATTGTTCGTTTTTGCAAGTGTGAGGTTGTGGCGTCAAATTTTAAATGTAATACTCTAACCCTTTTCCATGGTCTATACCCTAATGACATATGGTAAGACCACGATATGTTGATGGTTACTTAGTAAACTTAGATAACTTAGAGGACATAAAATTAGAACCACTATGTCCACAATTACATGTTATTCATTTCGGCAACAAATGGACGGTTAATTCTACCCTCCATAATAAATGTAAGTGACTTTGAGGTATAGTAACTTGCGTCTAACTAAGTGACCATATATATGGAGGGCAGAATTAACCGTCCATTGGTTGCCGAAATGAGTAACATGTAATTGTGGACAAAGAATGTTCTGGTTTTAAGCCCTTGAGTCTTGTACTCCACCTTAAAAAGTAATTATCATGGACTAAAACCCGGATATTGAGCAATATTGTTTTAAAACTGCAGTGCGTTCGCTAACGTATAACATTGTCTAGCTGAGATAGTATTAGGCGTTATGACGGAATAACAATACCAACATAAATTATACAATTGCTAATTATTCTTATTTGTATATACCGAATAGTTGATGAATTCTTGAAATTGTTTTACCGCAGCCTGAAATTCGAGCAAATCAACATACGCAACAATAAGTTAATGTAACACACCTTATCTTTGTTCAATTGGAGCAATATGATCATATTTGTTACAATAGGTTCTGGTTGCTTTGCCAATCATAATATAAATGTACTTACTGAACAAAAATATTAACCCCAGAGCTTGTAAAAATATCAATATTTGATTTGTTCTGTGTATCTAAAATAACTCAAGATTGCTTTAATGGAATATAATACATAAAGGCACTAGAATACTAATAATAATGTGAGTAAAGTACAACCGACGAGCGTTGAAGCAAATAATAAATAATGAAAGTACTCTCTTAGTGCTTTTTATCAAATTGTAAATTGATATTTGCAAAGACAGAATTAGCCAAGGCAATTTTCCTGATCGGTGAATCGTCCTTTTATTTTTACTTTTATATTTCTTTCACGAGGCGGCATTATCACAGACAAACACTGTATAAGCTAAAAACTCGACCCTCATCACTAGATGCTGTCATAGCTTAATGGTAGAGCATCAGACTGCTAATGGCAATATCTTTGGTTCGAGTCCTCCTGCCAGCAATGTTTATTTATTTATTTATTTTTGTTTATTTATGTAAATAATTTGATATATTTGAAAGAGGTATTTGAGCAATTGAAATTTTGATTTTATAACCCTATGGGGTCATTTTGAACCCCACTCCTCCCAAATTGCCAAACGCACAACACCTATTAGTTCGCATCATACATGTCATCATCATAAAAAACATTCTATGTATATCTGACGCCGGCAACTAGACTACTATACAAAAAATACTATCACATCTTTCCTGCTTAATCAATATAATACTTGCAAATAGATCATAGTTTACTAATCTAATCCTGTAATATAGACCTGTTATATCACCTGTAATATAGGCGATCATTGTTTACATGGTGTGTTATGGTAGGGATTAGTGTCCGATCTCTGTAATGTAATGTAAATGAAGCATATTGACATGCAGGAAGAATCGATCAGGGCGCTATCTATTAGGGAAAGATAAATACTATTCAAAATATCAATAGACAAGAAGAAAGGGATGTAGAGATTTGTAATTGAGTCATGCATGATTTAACGGAAGGTTCTTTCCAAAACCCAAACGTAATGTAAACATCTTTAACCATGCTTTTTAAAGCTTTAAATATTTGATTCCTTCCGGTATATTTCGCACATCCTTTTCAGTTTTTTAGTAAAAAGGAAGAAGGGAATACTGCTAAATAATACCAGTGTAAATATTCCACGAGTATTGCTATCACCTTATTTGATCATCGCATCACTATGTCATCATACTAAATTGCCTTTGAGGCCACAAGCAAACATTGAGGCATACTATGCTCGTCATTAAACACATGGACCTATAGAAGGTGTTTCCAAAAGACCAACATTAACCGTATTTCTGTCTTTGTACTGAAATCTCCTGGTAGCAAAATGATAATGCGGGGTATCTGATATTTTCAATAGTGTTGCTCTGTATAAACACTTTCGTAGATGTACCAATTCTCGGAGGTATGGAAAAGATGTGACTAATGAACCACATGTTGTTCTTCCTATGTCTTGGATGCATCATCGATTTATGCAAATGATACATAAAGTTTGATACCAAACTTATTGTTTTGAATTTTAGATTTTAAAGGGAGAAACCTTAGATTATTAATACACAGATTGGAATTTTCCATGCCGATGCCCTCTAAGCGTACTCGAATTCAGCTGACGCCGGTACAGCGTACAGACCTGGCGACATCGCTTATCTTACGCGCGAAGCTTATTTTGTGTACGCTCGCGCTGTTTGCGCTATTTTTGAGTTTGCTCACGCGGTACCTGACTTAGCGTCGATCCCCTGAGGCAACATGCCATGTTTCCGCGGTATGGGAGAAACAATGCCAGAACATAATACGCTGGGGTCGGAATTGAAACTTACAATAATACGTATGATATGATGTATTGATCACTTGATGTTGCAGACATTATGTTATATTATTGTTATTTAAAGTCGAAGATCAAGGTGAGGGTTAGCGTTATTGGCTAGTAGTAGCTGTTGTGTTAATGGCAGAAGCTAGATTCCAGTTTTTAACAATCGCTTGAACTTGTGTTTTGGATATACCATTGGAAGAGCAACATTACCCGTTTGCGTTATACGGACATCTCCCGGTACATGTGATAATGCAATACAGCTGATATTTCCAACAGTATTGTACTGTATAAACACTCTCTTAGATCGTATTAATTCTCTGTGGCATATTCATGTATCCAATGAAGTTGCTATATCTTGGATGCAGCATCAATTGATGCAAATGATATGGCATAGTTTTCCATTCTGATGAAATCGATCTTAAACTTTTACATCGGAACGGGTTCCTGTTTGTCTCATTCTTGTTAATCTTTATTTAATAAAAATATGTACCCTTTTTTGTTTTGTTTTCAGCATCTTACACACCAGTACCCACTGAGGAAGGAACAAGTTGCTTTCGATATTACCTGAAAAAACCTGGTGAGTGCAAATAAAAGTTTTTTCTTTTTCTTTCTTTCTTCACCTCTTTGTTGTTGCCTTCAATAGGAAGAATTTTATTTGCTAAGACAATGGGATTAATAAATGGAAAGTGAATTTGTGAGCATATTAACGCCGCTATTTTAATTTGACTGTTTTACACAATATATCGAGGGCTTAAAACCAGAACCATCTATGTCCGCAAAATAAATTCATCAGGTTTGCAGAAATTCAGAGTACAAAGTTCGTTTCTCAAAACCAATTTCTTAGGCCCCGTATCCATAGGCTGTTCCCTTGTGGCGTGTGCCCTTGTTCCGTGTTCACTTATTCCCATGTGACCTGCCACACAGACAACGAACATTTCTTTTGCTTAGTGGCCGTATCCATAGGTTGTCTGTGTGGCAGGTCATATGGGAACAAGTGAACACGGAACAAGGGCACACGCCACAAGGGAACAGTCTATTGATACGGGGCCTTAGAGTGAGCTGTCCACACACCTTCTCCGACGAATTTCGGTTTGTAGAGGGCGCACTACTCGTATCTAATTGATTTTGAAAAACGAACTTTGTATTCAGAATCATCTACATTATATCCACAATTACATGTTACTCATTTCGGCAACAAATGGACGGTTAATTCTGCCCTCCATAATAAATGCAAGTGACTTTGGGGTATATGCATGGTAACATAAACAGTTGGTAAGTCGACTATATACCCCAAGTCACTTTCATTTATTATGGAGGGTAGAATAAACCGTCCATTTGTTGCCAATATGAGTAACATGTAGGACATATGTGGTTCTGGTTATATGCCCTTCGATATTCGCACCATACTTGGAAAATATAAAATATATAAGCAAACTGATGGCTCTGATGGACAACATCTTTAGTAAATCGCCATTGGACCTAAAATCTAAGCATGCAATAAAGATGAGACCGTGAAGAAATTGACTGCTTAGCACAATAAAATTGTCACAAACAGAAATGTATTTCAAGCTATTGGTCTGTATAACCTATATACCTATAAATTGCTGATGACCTCATTTTTATAGAAGTAAATCATCTGTTTGTAAAACATTAATTCTTGCATTAGCATATGCAATGTGTAAAATGCTCCTTTAACATTTTCAACAAGATTTAGTGTTTAGGGTAAATGTCACTCCACAGCCCACGTTTCTATGAAATGTAAATATAGATACGGAAATGCACTCAGGTTATTAATAATCTTGATCGCTCGCCTTTATTGTGCTGTCAGTCAGTTTGAATATCAATACATTTTCACTGAACAAAATGATGGCATTGGTCAGTAACTAAATAAAATTTTAAAGTGGACCTAATGTTCAATTGAATATGATGCAATCCCAGCAAACACAAAACATTTTCGACATCATTCGCAACAGGTTAGCAAAGGTTGCCAGATAACGTTTAAATGTCGGGTTATATAAAGGGTATATAAAGGGTATATAACGTTTTCATAATATTCAACTACGTGTTTTGATAACTTACTACAAAAATTCTAACATAATGTTATTTAAGTGTTGACAAAATATTTGGCATAAAATGTTTGCAAAAAATATTTTACAATAACATTTTTAAAATATTTAAAAAATATGTTTGCAGTGTGTTTTCATACAAAACGTTTTAAAACGTTTTCATGACCTTTAAATAACCCTACATTTAATGTTATTAAAACATTTTTACCAAAACCAAAAATCCAAAATATAACCTGTTAAAACGTTTTAAAATCGTTTTGTGTTTGCTGGGATCTTAACATGCAACAAATGTCTTATTGCTGAATAGTTTGCGCACCGTTTATTAAAGTCTATTCAGATGCTACAATGAACATTAAAAGTCAATTAATCAAGGGAACACGGTTGCTGAGCGGAACGGGCTCCGACTCATGATCAGAAGGTTGCAGGTTCGAGCCCCGGGGACGCCATCATGTACCTAATCTCGATTACTCCTCTCCACCCTGGTGTATAAATGGGTACCGGCATTCTTAAATGTTGGGAAGGTTACAGACTCGCTGTAGAGGAGGTGTGGCAATCCCCCTACAGCAACATTTCACGGTGGAGTCTGGCCTTATCGCTATTGAAAGAGAGATGGGCACTCCGTTCTGTAAAAAAATGCAGGTTCGACTCCTTTACCTTAACTTTTGTTATTAGTGGGTGGATTATAGACATGCTGAAAAAAAAAGACATTTGACTTACTGACTTAATTCTACAAGCTTCGGAATCAACAGTCTTCACACATTTTACTTCAAGCAGAATTCATTTCTGCGCATTATGACACCTCATCTGTTGCAATGGTCGCAATATGCCAATATGCCGCAGCATACGTTTGAACTAACGTGAACCAGTAAAATCCTATTGTCTTATATTCGGTATCCATTGAAGGAAACTTGAAGGATCAAATCAAGTGATAACCAATAACAGTTATTATTATTCACATCAGTGATCATCATTCACGTAATGTCAAACTGAAAAATGAAGATTTAAATATTTTTTCTGACCGACAAGGTCCTGAATGGTATACAATTGAAGACCTGAGCGCAAGAAAACAGTAAGTCCACTTGGCCCCTCAACATGTATACACTAAAGTTACGTATAGTTTCTTAGGGTTTTATAATGTTTAATACATGTTCCAGGGTGAAAACATCATGAAAGGTTGTGGAAGATTTGTTTTGGCCAAACTATACGATGGGCCAAGTGGACTTACGGCCTTCTTGCGCTCAGGTCTCAATTGCAGGCTGTCCTATCAGTGGTAAAGCTAGATTCAAAATTTCCTGATTGGGAGGTTTTACCAACAGAATGAGATGTAACCCTTGGCCTTCAACTTTGTGACCTTCTTGGTCCCTGAAAACATTGAACTGGTCATGTGTTAATATTGGATTAAGTAAACCATTCATGTGAACAATGACAGCTTTTATTGATTATCACATGTTGTGACCATTGTTTTGACCTCCACCAAATTCACGAAACAAGAAGAATAATCCAATAAGAGCCGAAAATATTTCCTTCCATGGATACTGAATACAATACAATAGGATTTTACTATATCTTTCAAATCTTGGTTTACTTCCAAATGTATGCTGCGGCATCAATATAAGGACCATTGCCACAAATCACGTGTCATAATACGCAGACTGCATATCCCAAATTATATCATTGTAAAGATTTTGAAGAGAATTTCCTTATTCAATATCTGAAAAATTAAAAACGCCGACTTAACAGATCATTTGTGGTGGACGGTCGCCTATTGTTTTCATTGTCATGGAATTTTCTGCTTGGAGATTTATAGTAAAATTTTGTTGCTAATTTAGTTTTTCCAGGGCCTGGAGAGCCTTGTAGGTGTAAAATTGTGCGAAATGTGTATGTGTGTATTGATTAATAGAATATGATTCAACAGTCCTGACTCTAATATTTTACAAGCGAAGTACATGCCATTTAAAAAGCATACAAGAAGATTCCATCTTAAAAACAATATAAAAATATAGTAATACACATGAGTAATAAAATCATACTTAGGCAGCTGTCAGAAGTCATGACACGTCTCCTTACGAGAATAATAATAAAAGTCTATAAAGTCTTCATACGATTTCAATACACTTCATTGCAGGCTGTGCAGCAATATGACTAGATTTTACCAATATTATTTGTAGCGAGAATAAATTGACAACTTCATTAACTGATGGTCTGGTAAGGAAATTTCTAACGAATTTAAAATACATTCCTACTTTCAATATATAGCATGCAGTTTTCACTTTATGGGAACATTATCATACCTGACCCTTGATCAAATTATTCTACAATGTTCTCAATACAATAGAAATGATTTTGATGTCGATGTATTTCAATTATTTCAATTATTTACTTTTTCTGCCCGTGTTCTTGTTGATAATGATTGTTGCGTTTATTTTGCCATACTAGTATGTTGAGTCATTAGCTTTGGGCATATTGTTTCCCATTCTTTATTCTCAAACGTGTTAACGGAATACTCTACCAGTATGTTATAAAACTGTGATACATCATACATTGACTGATTTGATATAAAATGCTTGGAGAAATCATCATAAACCAATAATGTTTTGGAAAAACAGGGATAGGTGCAATTATGCGAGCATAACATTGTATTGCTGATATAGTGTTCAATTTATTATACATTTTGATGAAAACAACAGACAGTAGCATCATCGAAAATTGTTAATTACAACTATTGGCATAAGTAGTTTTGAAATCTTGATATCATTTTGCCTCAGGTAGAAATCAACTTACCAAATAATATAGGTTAATATAGCACAAACCTTCATTGTGTTCAATTGGAGCAATATTGTTATATTTGTTTTTAATGAGATTCTGGATGCTTTAACAATCATGTACCTACAGAATAAAAGTACTAGCCTCAGGGCGTGAAAAAATATAACCAATGATCGATTTGTTCTGTGTATCTTAATAACCTGAGATTGCTTTAATGGAATACCTAGTGCATCTTTTGTGTTTTGTTGAGGCAAAAAGCTACTGATAATATTAATAATAATGTGGGTAAACATGGCAAAGTACAATCGACGAGCGTTCAAGCAACTACAAATATTGAAAGTGCTCTGTCTTAGCACTTTTGCATCAAATGTGTCAAATTGTAAATTGACATTTGGAAAGACAGATTTAGCCTAAGCCAACTTGTCCTAATCGACGACTCGTTCTTTGATTTTACTTGTATGTTATCAAATAACACTCATTAAAGAGTTACAGCATGGATTCTGATTCTACATCCCGGTACATCGCGGTAAAACTGGAATGTCCTATACTAAGAAAAGCTCATTCTGTCAAATTCACCTTATTATAGCCACAGGGATTTGCATGTTACGCAAATCATGAACATCCTGTGAGATCTGGGATTCCTAAAATTATGTGATTTCCATTTTACATTCTTATCTGGGGAATACCTATGATGTGGATAAAATGTACTAAATATACTGAAATGTGGTTACGGTGACTCCCATTTCGATCGATCAATCAATCAATCAATCAATCAATCAATCAATCAATCAATCAATCAATCAATCAATCAATCAATCAATCAATCAATCAATCAATCAATCAATCAAACAAACAATCAATCAAACAAATTTAATGCAAACAAAAAAGAAATAGTAACAGTTGAATTATGGCATTGTATTCATATTGGCAAAAGTCTAGTAGAACTAACCATATAATTCACACCCAATATTCATATTTATGACCACATAGTAACCATAGTGAAATGATTGGTGTGTATTTTGGTACGATACATAAATATCACAATTGGAATAGGGAAAGATGGGTTAAAGAACTTGTGAAATAACATGTTAGTTTGGCAAAAGCCATTACTAAGTCAAACAGAAAGCTCAGACATGCCTTTAAAACCCCGAGTCTCTTTGTACTTTGTATTATATCACCCAACGAAGTCCTTGGTGATTGAATGTCAGTACAAGCAAGCTCGTTTCTATGACAACTAAAGTATTTCAATAGATCAAGATTCAATCCGACCTCTTGTCCAACGAACACATTAGAAATCCTTGGACTGACCCACTTCAGCTCATTTTCTTGTACGAGAGCGCTGAATATAATAACTAGAATAGACCCTTTTGACTTTAAATGAACGTTTTCTACAAAACGATAAAATTGTATCTTTTGTTTTATTATCATGTGCTGTTTTTGTCCTTTTCACAACTCTTATCACCTTTAGGGTGCAAATACTATTGATAAACGACGACATAATTCTATCAACTTAAGGTGGTAATGCACCCCTTGTTATTCTATCAACTTAAGGTGGTACTACACCCCCTTGATCATTAAAGAGTTAACGTTACAGCATGGATTCTGAATGCATTATTAAGTCTTGGTAAAGGTATAAAACTAACAAAACGTATTAGAACAAGTTCCTCCTTTTTCATAGTGAAAGAATACCTAAGAAATTTAAAAAACTATTAATTGAAAGCTTTGAAAATGTTTAGAAACTATTAAATTGATATCTAAAAATACTGCATTTCAGTATAATGATAATTGTATTCTTCATATTAAATACATATTAAATTTCATCATTTTCAAATATATACTACTGTACGAGTCGGAACGATCCATGGCCAAAACCACCTCTTACCCAAATTCACTTCAGAATTCACAACAAAACACACTGTTTACTTATCCGGCATTCCCCTTCTTGTTGTTAATTACAAAGTTCTGGACGACTGGTGTATATCCTGATTCAATCTTGCCCTGCGAAGACCACTCTTCAGCGAAGTCCACTGTTGATTTGAATTTGTATATCCTTTGCGTAAAAATCCTTGCACAGATAACAATTGTCAAAATGGTGCTGCTTACAGCAGTCACTCACTTCTTTAGTATACAGGCTAAATGGACATTAGACTATATGATTATTAGATAATTACACTTTCTGGTCTATGCCAATAAACCGATATATTTCCTAAGAGAAGAGCACTTAATTGTACTCGAAATCTCTTCGTTAAGTATTGCTGGATTAATAGCACATGTTTGGCTATGCAAATTAACTGGCTCACATGTACCTTTCTTTGAAGGCCCATAGACTATAAACACATTAGATATAAAGCCTACAACAACGTTCTTGATCAAATCTGCCTCAAGATATTCGTTTTTCTCTTTTACAACAAACTAGTAAAACTGAAATGTCCTATTCTAAGATTCTGTCAAATTCACCACAGGGATTTGCATGTTACGCAAATCATGAACATCCTGTGAGATCTGGGGATTTGTCTAAGATTCCAAAAATTATATGATTTCCATTTTACATTCTGGGGAATACCTATGATGTGGATAAAATGTACTAAATATACTGAAATGTGGTTACGGTGACTGCCATTGATTCGATCAATCAATCAATCAAACAATCAATCAATCAATCAATCAATCAATCAATCAATCAATCAATCAATCAATCAATCAATCAATCAATCAATCAATCAATCAATAACAAACAAATAAACAAAATCAACGCAAACAAAAAAGAAATAGGAAATTTGAATTATGGCATTGTGGTTTTCATATTGGCAAGAGTCTAGTAGAACTAATCATATAATTTACACCCAATATTCAAAATTATGACCAAATTGTAAACAAGTGATTGGTGTGCATTTCGGTATATGATACATAAATATCACAATTGGAAAAGGAAAAGACGGGTTGGCGAACCTGTATAATAACATGTTACAATCTCCAATAGTTTGGCAAAATCCATTACTATAGTCAAACAGAAAGGCTCAGACATGCCTTTAAAAGCCCGAGGCTCTTTGAACTTTGTATTATATCACCCAACGAAGTCCTTGGTGATTGAATGTCAGTATAAGCAAGCTCGTTTCTATGACAACGAAAGTATTTCAATGGATCAAGATTCACTCCGACCTCATGTCCTACGAAAACATCAAAAATCCTTGGACTGACCCACTTCAGCTCATTTTCTTGTACGAGAACGCTGAACAAAATGACTAGAATATATCCTTTTGGCTTTAAATGAACTGCTTCCACAAAACGATAAAATTGTATCTTTTGTTTTATTATTATGTACTGTTTTTGTCCTTTTCACAATGAAACTCTTCTCACCTTTAGGCTGCAAATAATATTGATAAGCGAAGATATAATTCTATCTACTTAAAGGAGTATTTCGTGATCCTTGCATCCTCTTTTTATAACATTGTTCAGTAGGTATATACGAAAAAGCTTATTCCCAAAATTTCAGTTGATTCCGATTTTGAGTTTGCGAGTTATATATACATGATTATGTGTATTACACTACTCCATAGACAATGTGTTGTAATTTCGTGTCTTCAGTATAGTTCTTAATATTGATGATACAGCATTTTTTTCGCTACACCGGTTAATCTCGCGTAATATCACCACTTAATTGACATGGCCTACCTCTACCCCCTTTTTATATCTGTCTCACTGTGTTTTGTTTTGATCTCTTGTTCAGCTCCGTGAATTAATGACACTTTAATTGTCGACCCATTTTCAAATGAGATATACTTTGAATTCAAACGTGGTTAATACCAATTTATATAAAACATAAAATGAGGCTAACGATGCATCAAGCAATCACGAGAATTGTGCCCCTGAACGTATGGGAGAGTTTTTATCACTTCTACACATGACTGCAAAATGTAGGTTATTAGAGCATGAAGCTACCATCTTAAGCTATCAATATGACATTATCTACATACATATAAAATATTATACTAAAATAAGATTTGATCTCAGACGAAAATGGGTAAAACACCCTAAGGGTTGAAGCACACTGGCGCAGCAGTCTAAAGCTTCGACTCATAATCGTGAGGTACCTCGAAGTCATGTGTTCGATCCCCACGGCTTCATTGCCTCTCTCCATCCACCAAAGGGGTACCGGCTTTATTCAATACCGGGATTGTAACAGACTCGCTGTAGAGGAGATAGATATATAGCGATTCCCGGCAGCAACATTATATAAAGGAATCAGACCCAAGCTTCTTCATTGGAGAATTGTGAACACACATTCGTCCCGTTCGCCTTTTTTATAAGCAATTTCTTTCTTGTCCTTGTACTCGTGTAGATGCCTTTTGTTCTCTCCCCTTCAGTTGTAAAGTTGCGTGTGGCTAACATTTTCTTGTTTAAAGTTGATGCCTATCATAATGAGAGGTCAAACATGACAGTTGCCCAGTAGGCACCTTTGAGCAATAAAAGAAATATGAGGTCAAAGGTTATACATGGTTCAAAACTCAAAATTGAAAAACTTTTCCAAAATATTCCTCAGGTCACAGGGATTCAGAAAATATAGTTTGACCTACCTACAACCAATCAGTCTGGAGTTATTCGCAAAAAGGTAAAAGGTTGAAATTTGGGCTGAACGTGGGTTTGTCCCATAACAAATTATTCGATTTTGATTTTAAAAAATGGTCTCAAAATGTTTTTCTTGTTATGATAATTCAGAAAAAGAATAGTTTTACCATGTGCGATATTTCGTTACCTAGGAAAGGCAGGAAAATAGCTCAACATCAATTGGGCAGTAACTCTTTTTGCTGTGTTACCATGATAACGAAATATCGTATGTAGTGCAAACTAATTCTGAATTATTATAACAAGACAAACATTTTGAGACCATTTTGAGCAACATGGAGCTCAAATTTCGACCTTTGACCTTTTTGCCAATGACTCCCGACTGATTAGTCGTAGATAGGTCAAACTATATAATTCTGAATACTCCTCAGATACCAATATTAAAGACAAAAATGTTAGTATAACCTGACTTTACACTCACAAGCAAGTTCTATCCGACTATTGTTTTTTATGGCTGAATTCAGTATGTTTCTGACGACAACGAAAAATCTTAATATTATTTTTATGCATTCATTTCTTGGTTGCTCTTTTATAACATTACACTTATATCATCCAGATAAGATAAATGACACAAGAAACTAAATAATTATACAGTTATCAGAATCTATTTGTTAGAAAATCATGAAAACTTTCCTGTCTAAAATATTTGAACCACCATTTCGGTTTTCATACAGAATTTCATGACGAAAAGAATATGACAATCATGCTTTTCAAATTGATCTTGTGAGATATAATACATGCGTTACTTGCCATTTTTGAATTGAATTCAATTGAATTGATTTGAATTGAATTGAATTATGTAGACAACTTACTGACTATAAAAGTACTTGACCATTGACTTTTTCCATGTCTTGTAATGGATTGAAATACGTAATAACACACTAAAATACGATGCATTACTGGAAAATGGCAAATGGTCAATTAACAAAGCAGGTTCTACCGGTCAACGTTATTTTAAGGAATTGACCTCGCAAAAAGCTTTAAAAACTACCATATTGATGATAACACTCATACAAACGCCAATTTACATGGTATTGACAGAAATCCCAAAATAAAGCAAAAAAACAACAACAACAAACAAACAAACAAAAAAACAAACAAACTTGCAAATACTTGTAAACAACCGATACATTATGTGTGGCTCGGTTTAAATCTTTCGTTTTGCTTCACAATGGATTTCTAATTCCTATCGTTAGGTTCCAACTTTGCTATAGATACAGAGTGTTAGTACTTTGACTCGCAAAACGTATCAATGTTGTGGAAAATAAAACATAATAGGGACGTATTTAGTAACTCCTCTTCAATTCCGATTTTGATCGACGAACACCTTGGTCTGGGGCGGACATTTTAAAAATGAATTTAGAAGAGCAGCAACGACATCACTTGCATTACATTCCAGATGTTAAATCTACATCATATGCAAAATTTGAGGAAATTCGCACGAGTCCATTTTATTTTAGGGCCATTTGTCTATAACTGGTCTTTACATGTAGCCCTATGGAGAGAGTGTCCGTTGAGGGCGCTATAACCCCCATTTTAGGAACAAAAATGTGATTTAAAAAAACGGACTCGTACGAATTTTCTAAAATTTTCAGTATGTAGTTTGAACATGTAGAAATATAATCAAGTAGTTGCCCTACCTGCTCTTCTCCAAAAATATAAAAAGTCCTATACCTCAATGATAATGAAATCTAGGTGACGACTCTCTAATGTCGACTCGCATTTGCTGTATAGCGTGGAAAACAAAATAAATTACAAAAAACGTTGGGCTTTAATGATGGAGGCACATCAACAAAGTCTTGAATTAAGCCCAATTTTGATCAGTCCCGTGAGTAGCCTCGGCCCCAGCCGGCTTCTGCTCCTTCGTCACTATCACTGAAAACAAACATTGACGAAAGAGAACAAGCCGGATGGGACCGAGACGAGTTTAGTAGCATTCTTTTGTTCTTTTCGACAACCATGGTGTTACTGCCTGTGGTTTATTCATAGTTTCAAATACACACAATAAAAATTGGCTGATTTTTATAATCAAACAACACAAACAACTATAACAACACACAAAAACAAAGACAAAAACAGCAACAAATGGGCAGCAATAGGTATTACTAGGTAAAATGTATTCACATGCGTGAAAGCAAAAGGCCAACAATTCTTTCTATGTTGAATCTATGTTAAATCTATAAAACACGTAAAATGAGGCTACAATGTTTTAAGCAATAGCCGGAATTCCCCTGAACGCAATGGAGAGCTTTTATCTCTTCCAGACATGACTGCAAAATTGAGGTTATTAGAGCATGAAACTACTACCTTAAGCTATCAATATGACATAATCTACATGCTTATAAAAATATTATGCCAAATAAGGTTGTCTTAGACGAAAATGGAAAATCAATACACATGTATTAATGCAAAATGCTCGATTTCTTTTTTGTGCCACTTTTTACTGCCGAATTCAGTATTTTATTCTGAAGAAAAAGAAAACACCAATGCATTAATATTTTATAGTTGCTCTTATTAAATATTACAATAAGGTCACATTGATAAGATAAATGACACAAGAAATTTATTTTTATTTAGTTTATTCATTTTATTCATTTTACGTACGAACATCCGTATCGGTTTTGTACAGAATTCCGTTATACAAATAAAGCTTACATGTAAGGTGTCTAGCCGTCGTACGACGAAAAGAGTATATGCCAACCGTAATGTTTTCAAATGTATCTTGTCTGATGAGTAAGATGTGTTATTTGTCATAAATGAATTACTTGGACAATACTTACTTATAGTACTTGATCATTTACTTTGCCCATATCCCGTAATGGATTGAAAGTACGTAATAACACGATGTATTTCTAGAAAAGGTCAAATGGTCAATTAACAAACTGGTCATCGTCATTACAAGCAACTGACATCGCAAAAAGCTTTCAAAGCACTATATTTATGATATTACGCATGTAAACTCCAATATGCACACACCTGTATGCTACATACATTAACATAAAACCCAAAATAAAAGCTGTATCATGTAAAACATCGATACTTTGCAGTCGTGCTCACAGGTAAAGCATTAAATTGCATTGGTGTTTGACGATGTGAGTTCGAGCTCCACCGCAGTTTCTATTTGTTCCCGGGAATAATTGAGCTAACTGGGAAATTCTCTGGACAAGGCACCGACTGCTTGTTTTCCTCGTTACCTGTATGGAAACTCGCGGAGCTAATCCGGGCTGCGATGGTTTATTATGGATGGATTTGTAACTCTTGTTGTTAGGTTGCAGCCTTGCTGTTGAGCAGGGGCTATTTTAACGTGTCTCACTGTCACCTTCGTGCCGAGATAAAATATTCATGCAGTGACAATTAACAATCCGTGTAGATATGCTTTAATAGTAGACAATGGTAGAGCCTTTCTTACGGTCACATTCAGGTAAAAATGTCAATTGTTTTATTTTTGAAACGCACTCTACTTCATCAACACTTTTATCTCATTGCACGAACGTGACAGTGAGACACGTTAAAATAGCCCCTGCTGTTGAGACAGGGCGGGCCTTACATACGTGAAACATATGATATTGTGAACAAAAACCAGAATGGGGACGTATTTAGTAATTGAATTGCTTGAAAGCCCTGTTGTGAAAAAAATACCAAAATTGTTTAGTTTAATTAATGCGGCAAGTCAAATATTTGAACTAAACAAAATGTGATCAATCCCGCGAGCAGTCGGCTTTTGCTCCTTCGTCACCTAAAACAAACAGGGAGAATGAGCACAAGCCGGCTGGCACCGAGACTATCCAGCAATTCACCTTTTCGGTAAATCCCATAACCCTTTGCGAGTACACCTGAGAACTCGTCATACTGCGTCGCGCCGATGCGCACATCGTTTATCGAACATCGTTACTGCGCATTACAAGTCGGCGTGACGTCAAATGACGAGTTCTCAGGTGTACTCGCAAAGGGTTATGGGATTTACCGAAAAAGTGAATTCTAGTGTCGTATAAGTACATGTGGTGGTGTTTTATCTCATATTGGTATCAATGGGTACTAATGTAAAAATATACCGTAGAATTCCGTCTAGAAGCATATATGCCTCTATACGAGGGGTTTTTTTTAACGAAAGATATGAAAGGCCATTACCCTTCTCAAAAACATTGCAATAGATTCGTCTTACAAATATACATGTTTGTACAGCCGCCTTTATTAGTAATATAGTTGCTCAAACTCCAAATAACGTTTTTTGGTTGAGAGTGTAAAAACTACCGTAGAATTCCGTCTAGAAGCATATATGCCTCTAAACGAGGGGTTTTTTTTAACGGAAGATATGAAAGGCCAATACCCTTCTCAAAAACATTGCAATAGATTCGTCTTACAAATATACATGTTTGTACAGCCGCCTTTATTAGTAATATAGTTGCTCAAACTCCAAATAACGTTTTTGTTGAGAGTGTCTGCCTCTTGTCACTTGTGTCAAAAAAAACCCGTTTAGAGGCATATATATGCTTGTAGACGGAATTTTACGGTATGTGTGAAAGCAAAAGCCCACAATTCTTACTATGTTGAACTGATAAAACACATAAAATGGGGGCTATCGATGTACTAAGTAATAGCAGGAATTCCCCTGTACGCAATGGAGAGCTTTTATCTCTTCCAGACATGACTGCAAAATTCAGGTTATTAGAGCATGAAACACCCAGCAAACACAAAACAGTTGCTACATCATTCGCTAACGATTAGAAAGGTTGTCCGAAAACGTTTAAATGTCGGGTTATATAAAGGCTATATAAATGGTATAAATATGTTTTCATATCATTCAAAAACGTTTTGTGATAACTTACTGCAAATATTATTTAAATGGTATTTAGGTGTTGACAAAATATTTGGCAAAATATGTTTGCAAACATTTTACAATTACATTTTGAAAACATTTGAAAAATACTTTTGTAGTGTCTTTAATGTTATTAAAATTTTTTTACCAAAACCAAATATCCAAAATATAACCCGTTCAAAAACGTTTTAAAACGTTTTACTACCTTATAGCTATCAATATGATCTACATACATATAAAAATATTATGCTAGATAAGGTTGTCTCAGACGAATATGGAAAATCAATACGCATGCCGCAGTGCAAAATGCTCGTTTTCATTTTTGTCCCACTTTTTACGGCCGAATTCAGCATTTTTTCTGACAAAATGGAAAATTTCAATGCATTAATAGTTCAGGCATTAAATTGAATTGGTGTTTGACGATGTGATTCCGAGCTCCACTGCAGTCTCTGTTTGTTCCCAGGAATAATAATTATTGAGCTAACTTGGAAATTCCCTGGACAATGAACTCGCTGCTTGTTTTCCTCGTTTACCCGTACTAAATCTCGTTGAGGTAATCCAGGCTACAATGGTTTGTAATTGATTTGTAACTCTTGTTGTTAGGTTCCCTGAGACAGGGATCAAGTAGCATGAGTACGGCCCCTTACATGGGTGAAACATCTGATATTGTGAACAAAAACCAGAATAGGGATGTATTTAGTAACACTCGGAAAACAGCATAAATTACGAATGCGCGACATGCCCTGGGCCACATAACTCAATTATGTAGTTCATTATTCCTGATGTGGTGGTAGACCTTTAAAGTTAGATTATCAAAGACTTAAACTTAGCCCAATTTTGATCAGTCCCGAGAGTAGTCTCGGTCCCAGATGGCTTTTGCTCCTTCGTCACTAAAAATAACGGTGACGAGACAGTACAAGCAGGCTGGGACCGAGACCACCCACGAGTCCTATAAAATTACGTATTCGCTGTCGAAGTGACGTAAAGAACGGATTAACTACCATAACAATAGATGAATACAATTTTTGACTATATTGTCCTGCACTACACTGTTCACGCGGTACCTATGCATTGAACCATATCATTCTGATCACTCAAACCTGTAAGATAAGTATCTTTGAAAAGAGCGATACTGTATCCAATCTATGATTGCAGACATATACAGGTAATGAGTGCAACCTCTTTGTAGTGTAGGGCGATATAGTTAAAATTGTATTCATCTATTGCTATAGTAGTTCATCCGATTTATTACGTCACTTCGACAGTGAATTGGTATCAATATTCACAGTGTCGTATAAGTACATGTAGTTGTGTTTATCTCAATTGGTAACAATGGAAAAGGTAAAAATTTAGCCACATGAGCGAAAACAATAGCTCCAGAGTTCTTGCTATGTTGAACTGATCTAAATATGGTGCTTCGGGGCTGTTATTTAGAGTTCGGATTATGAGTAAAAAGGTAGTTTATCGTGGAGCGCTAAACTTAGAGCCGGATGTCTTCACATTCAAGTTACCCCGTCACCTTTAATGCCAATTCATTGAATTGAAAACAAAATCCAATAAACGTTTCCAATGGTCCTTTTTCCCTGACTGTAGAGTAACCTTAAATGAACACATTAATGCGTCAATTATAACCTTACCAAATGAATTCTATTGAGCATGATTGAGTGGTAGCAGGTAACTAATGACGCTTTTAAATACAGTCCTGCGGAATTAATATACATGTACTTCTGAAACACGTTGAATAGCTTCATTACAATGGCTAAGAGGCATAATGACTTTTTAATATATTGAATCTATAATACTTCCCTCTTAAACCGTTTTCATTAAATAGGTAATGCCTGTGATTATTAGATGAACAAGAATTGATTATTACATCATAGCCTCTGTAAGTCTCAAGGTCAGACATCCGGGATATCAATACGTTTACCAACCTTGTGCTTTAACCATGCAATCAGGTGGTTGCACATTCAAGTAAAATGTTTTTAGTAAGATTCCCTTAAGGGCTGGGGTATGAACGTTTGGACAGTATTTATTTTGGGACATTAGAGCACATCAGACATAATGGAATTGCATTCTGAATACGAAGATTGTCATTCTGATATCAAATAATAAAGAATTTATGAAATTCGCAATTTAATACACATTTTATGGCAAATCATTAAAAATTGATATTTTTGATATTTAACAGTACTTGAAGTAAACTTTATAAATCTGTCTAAATCTGAAGATATGGATTTTTCCCCCAAAACACCAAAAAAAAAGGTCTTTTTGGGAAAAAATCCATATCTTCAATATGAAAGGTCAAAATTTTCAATTGACCGTCGGCTTTTCCTACCTGCTACATACACTTTAAGAATATATCATTAGATTTATATAATTTACTTCGAGGACTGTTATATATCAAAAATTTGAAAATATCAATTTTTATAATTTGTCATAAAATTTGTATTATATTGTGATTTTCAAAAATGAAAATTATTTGATATCAGAAAGACATGCTTCGTATTCAGAATGCAATTCGATAGGTCTGAGGTGCTCTCATGTCCCACAAAAAAATACTGTCGAAACGCAATAAACGCTCATTTTGGATCCCTTAATATGCCCTCATGTCGATTTTAAGAATGCGCAATGGTGCACCATAATTAATACAAAATAGTATCAATTATAAACCCGATTTCAAAGTAGCTCAGTACCAGTGCTGATTATATCTTTCATGCATAAACTCTAGGTAGTTCATTTGTTGTTTGCCATTCATCATTTTTACCACCAGGCTCTGTATGTGGTAGTTTTAACCATCAGTCTGCTGCGCCGTAGTACTCGTGTGCCAGGCCGTGCGCTTACTAGTATACTAATAGGGTCCTTTCATCGTTTCAGTTTCTGTTTCCGTATCCGTATTCGTTTTCGTAAGTCATTGTTATTCTGAAGTGTTAGCCTGATAGGTGTGACCAATCTTTTGTTAGTCTAATTTGAAGCAAGTGACAAAAGCAAATCCAGATACAAGTGTGTTTGTGTATTTATAAAGGCAACAGTTTCAAATATTGATGGGCGTGATCTATACTTTAAAATATAGATCAGGCTTCCTCGAATGGCTTCACAAGAGCCAACAGTGACACTTTCCACCATGCAAAGTATCAGTTGAGATGCACTAAAACAAAAAGAAAATAATAAGAAATGCGGTACTTTAGACCTTTATCCGCAGCTTTTGATGGAACATTAATACGAGCCATTGTAATGAGAACCTTTGATGTAGATTACCGTTATCCCGACATGAATTACGCTAAAAGCAATGCATCTGATTGGTAGGTTTCATTCTCAGGATATTCGTGATATCTACACCTGTGACGAACACGTAGTGTCACAAAAAGCCAGGTGTAACGAGTTATGAACAAGTGCTAAATTTGATTTAAAACTGCCAATTCTAGCCAATATGTGATCAAAGTTTCATAAAGTCAGTACTATTACATATACGCACGTTTGAGTTTCCTCAGCACTATTAGTTGGAAACCTAAATACATATTTTTGATCAAATCTCCATGGGCTCGATTTCGCACTCAAGATGTCGCTTTATAAAATTGTGTTAAACTGCTCCTTGACTGACAGTAAAAACTATATCGAACTCACCACCATCAGAATGCATAATGTAACAATCAAGTGGGAAAAGTGCGCACTTGACAAAATGTTGGAACTTCAAGCTTGTCTCAGAAAACTAGGTTAAATGCAAAACAGAAATTCTATATTTCCTTATTATTCCTTATTATAGTTTGCACGAGTTTGAATTATGAACAGTGAAGGTAATAGAAATAGAAATAAAGGTGTTGTAATCATTATATTTACAGTTACACCCAAACAATGTGTCCTCGGCAGTATAAACGTTTACTACGCCCATCCTTTATGTACGATTTTACTACATTTTACCTGCAAGGCATGATAGTTCAAGACCACTTTGATACGCATTAAGAACATTAAAGGAGGATGGTCCGATCAGTAAGCCCATCCCCACCTTTTCTCTATCCAAATATATATTTTGATATCAGTGGAAAGTCTATTTATTTTTAATTGACCCTGAGAATATACAGTAAAGATGAGTTGAAAGATGTTTCGTTTGGATGTGTCAATAATGGATTAACCATTTATTATTCACATTAGTATTCTATGGCGCCTTCAAATGCAAATATTTTACTCTTATATCAAAATGTGTGATATAAGGACGTGAAGTAAAAAAAGTACATGATGAGAGTTAACAACCCTCTTTAAGAACTGTACTTTAAAATAAGCTTGCACTTATAAGTTTCGAATTTCATTGTTCCCATTAGTGTTCCCTCGAAGCAGATTAGTGATTCTTAAATATTGATAGTAGCAGTGATAGCCCATTTGTGTCAAAGTCAACATTTCACGTAATGAACTCAGTGGTACTTCAATCGTCAACATTATAGCTGCCCCCAGAAATGGTACAGCCAAAATCGGCTGATTTGCTCCACACCGTCAAAATCAACACCCTCATGAGAATCATGATTTATTGTTATATGTTGTGTAATAGCTGAGGCGTGTACTATTACGGCATTCTTCCCATTTTATCCATTTCATGTCTTTGTATCCATTAACATGAAGCAATCAAAGATGGCTTTGAATACCCAATGGTATTATTTTCTAAAGCACAGGATGTCACATGTTTTGCGCTAATGAAATAAGTGCACGCCTTCTTGCGCTGTTCTGCAGATCATAAAGATACAAGATCAATTGATAAGTGCAAAATTTATTTTCATATTATGATAGTGTCAAAGCGCTATTTTAATACTAAGTTAAACCCGAAGTTGAGTATTGTTTGAGAATTTTTGAGTATAGTATAGTCGCTCCTTGTGTCACATAATGCAAGTTTTCAAACTTTGCTAATCATTATTATACACAATAAAGTAAAGGTTTGACATTTACAAGGAAACATTGTAAAAAGTCTTAATTAAAATTCTAATTAATAATGTTCAAACTTGTAAATGACGCTGTTACACAATATACGTAGCATAGCTAACACAGAGCTGATATCAGAAACACATTTCAACTGAATTACTCTTCGCATTTCATTTCCAATAAAAGCCTTTCGTAATTTAATCATGTTCCATAATGCATCACACCGTGCCAAAATCTTTGATTACTTAACACTTCGAAACGGAAAATATTCAAAATGTAGGGAAGGAAAATGCACATTGTAGAAAATTGTAAGATTGAGAATAAAGGCCTCAAGTCTATTAACCGCTTTATGTAATGCATAGCACGTGACAAAAGCTCCGAGAATGATAATGCTAAAATTGTCGACATGAAGCCTTCATCTAATCATTCAATCCATTGCTTATATTGTGCGGATTTTGGCAGGTTGCTTTACCCAAATGTTCTCATTATTACAGAATGTTTGAGAGAAACACGTGTAACGTGGGTAAAACAGGAACATTACATTTAAGTATTTATTCTTGACATATAAGTAGAAAAATAGAGCAAGGTGTACCAACTTATATGTTTGGAACATATTAAAATAACACTAAAATAGGACTAAAACTACGTCATCTAATGAAGAATATGAAGAGTACTAAACTCCTCGACAAAAGTTTTTTCAAGCATCTATATCTCAGATTATGTGTTGCATATCAATGGATAGCTACTTTATTCCCTTTTACTATGACACCGCAGTTGAAACAATCCGACTTTTCACGCGTGAGTACACGTCTTGTGAATGTAGTAGGGTTTCAAACAGAATGTGCCAAATTAACCATTATTCTGTGCGCAAACAACACTAGTCAGTAACTGCAATAGCGGGTTGAAATAGTATACGTAGCCACAACAGCCAGACCTCCACTTCATGCTGCTCACCAGCCTTGATCACAAGTTGCGGTGGGATGGCATTCCATTCTTAGCTATTCTTCAACCAGGATTCGTCGCATGTCATTCATTGTGGTTGCATTGGCTGCTCTGGCACACACAGCACAACCAACATGACCAAGCTGGTCCCACAAGTGTTCAATTGGTTTGAGGTCTGGGCTGATGGCAGACCATTCCATTGCCTCTACTCCCATATTCTGTAGGTAGTCGTTGACTACCCTGGCTCTATGGAGGCGAGAATTGTCACAAATAATCTGATATACAGATGCTTGAAAAACTTTTGTTGAGGAGTTAATTTTATCGCCCTTTTTCAACAAAATCGACAGTAATTTATCATTATAATGAACCATAAAGAACCACTCCACAAAGGGTTGCCCCTTATACCATACCTTAATCTTTTAGAGTGAAAATGTCACTCTTTTGGACTGATTTTCATTCTTTTTGGTGTGCGTACTATTTTTTACATTAAGAGCGTACTGCTTATTATCTTATGTAACCTATTCACTAATATGTGTCATGTACTGCTTATGGCTAAGATAACCTATAGAGTCACCTCAATGATATAATAGAAAACCTCATATTAACTATAAAGCCAAAGTAATTCCCGCTATTTGAATCAAAGAGAGTTTAGATGTACGCGCAATCCATTTGTTATAGCGCATATGAAGGTTTAAAAAATGCGTAGGCGTCTTATAAAGTGCATTGTAGTAAATGGAACTTGTAGCTTTACCATATAATAAGTAATTCATAATCATGACCATTAATATTTTCCTGGATCTGACTAACGGTGTGAGTGAAACAAACCCGTGCAATCATTCATGGAACATCTAAAGTTGACAGTTCCGTATCCGTATCAATTTGAAAAAGAGTGATTTCCGAGAATTGACCGTGTATAATTAGAACTGGACAAATGGCGAGGGCACACGATGCAGTGAGAGTGACAGTTTTGACCCATTTCTGCTGTGAATGTGACAGAGGTAATGAATAAATTATGATCAACCTTATCTCTGAAGAATAATCTATTTCACTGGCCAAGCTCTATCGTATAGCCTGTACACGTGCAGTAAAACGTTCGTATACAATGGCCTGGGTTGTTTCGTAAGTTGGTACAACTCGTGTATTCATTTGCAGCTCTCTAAGTTACAACTTTTAAATATGTGTATGTTAATAACATCAATTGCTTTTTATGCGAAATAGGACATTATTATCATAATTATTTTGATTTTATTCTAAATACATAAGTTGCAACTTAAGGAATGACAATGGATGTTTGACGTAATAGCACTTCAACATCTAAAACACTCTACCAATTACTTATGAAAACAATTTAATGAATGCAAGGCTCATCTATGTATAGTAAGAACAAAACATGATTCGCTTCCTTCATGAAAGTCAAGGATTTCCATAATAAAATAACTTGAGTCTATTTGATAAAAGAATATCTAATTAAAAATCCACTATTTCTTGTTTGGAATATTATTATTAGACAGTCAAGACGAAACGATGATATTATGAACACATTCTTGTCGCTTGTAACGTCATTTCGGATTCATTTTCTTCTGCTTTTTGTTGTGGTTACTGCCTATTGAGAGTCAGACGATTTCGGAAAATCCCTAATATTGGGTGAGCCCGGTAGGTTGGCAGGTACCGGGGTGGTGGTGTTGGGCTGTACTGCTACTATAGCTTTGTGGCGAGAAAAGGTCATCTAATTTCAAAATAACCATTTTGATACGTAAAACATCAAAACAAGCCAAGGTCAATAGGCCTCAATTTGCTTAAAATTGCTTTACTTCAATGGCGTTTACTTTGATCGCGTGTGAGTATTACACACTAACTATGCACATACACTGCGCTTTATACTCGCGTCTCGACAAGGGTGTCCCTTGACGACGCGGCCACTGTCCTCTATTGCCTCATAGACAACACCCATGAACCTAGAGATTATATTAGTTTCAGGATGAACCAATGAAATTTAGCGCTTGCAACCTGAACAAAACCCACTGACTAAGAATACATACTTGGGAAAGACTATATTCATTCATCTGTCCTTAATGTGATCCCTTACTAGGAGCCTCACGTGGCAACAATAATAACCATTGAATGGTGTGTTGATGGCCATATGTCATAAAAACAATAAAAATGATTTGCAACGAAATGACATGTTGTTTTGCAAATTTTGTACCACAGTTTTTTTCTTGATAAATAATGCTGCAGTGACTCTTTTCGTGGTAACAGTAGCATGGCCATCAAAACAAAGTAGGTATCAATTTAAAAAAAAAAAGATATTTAGACGTGACCTTACAATATAAAAGAGAAAGTTACTTATCTGATGTGTTTTTAAATAACTGGAGATTATATTGATATACACTTCCAAGAATCAAATACGCCTTATCCCATTAAACAATACTTTCCGTCACTTAAACAATAATAGAGTTTACAACTGTCAAAATGTCAAGGGGAGACGTATGCATATCTTATGTCCATGGAGATAATGTCGATTACGTCTATTGCGTCAGTGAAATATGTGTCTTCAGCCATTTCAATGACAATATACTACCTAAACAAACCTAAACATACATTGGTAGAACTTAAAGTGTTCAATTCTCACATTGACAATATACTTTAGTAGTTGCAAACATACTTAAGTATGCCTAGTTGCCATTAAAATGCGTAAACAATGCTTCTTTATAATCGTTACTCTTATCTCCATAAATGTTTGTGCAAATTTCGAGTATGCAGTGATACCAAATACCTCATGTGATTAAAAAAAATCTGGCGCTCGGTGCAAACTGAGAGAGCGACAAAATTAGGACTCAGTTTTGTCGGTTTAAAAGTGTTTATGTTTTTTCCTTGCAAACATGTAAAATAAGAAAGGGAATGTCAAGTTACTTTTTGGCTACGTTTCTGTTTGTGTGGGTGGTGATGGGTGGGGGTGTGTTGGGGTGGGTGGGGTGTGGTGGGTGTTGGGGTGTGTGTGGGGTGTGGGGTGTGTGTGTGGTGTGTGTGTGTGTGTGTGTGTGTGTGGAATGGGTGATATTATACCCAATTAAGGAAACAGAAATGTATTATCCTTTGTATTCAGCTCGCAGCATGTTGTTCGGGAGAATTTTATATTAAATGACTATAAGTGGTCCATAATATAAGTGGTCAAGACGTCATCAAGACGTAAGCCAGGAAATTAAAATCTTGTAATACTGCTTTATAAGACTATGATTGTCTCCACATGGTTGCATCCTTAACCACCATGTCATATGGATTCCTTTGAGACGGAAAACCTGAGCAAACCAACCATCTCAAGGGCGTGGAGGACGAACTGTCAACAGGTAGATGTTAATTGTAGTCAGTCTGGATGAAAATTCTTTTTCATTTACTGCATCTATCCACAATTTAAAGTCAGTAATGGAGAAAACACATCTCCTCTACCATAATTAAATCCGGAATTCCCAGAAGCAACAAAACACTTCTTTAAAAGTCTTAAAAGTCTTATATAAGGTATTTTTGAACATGGCTCACTGTCTCTGACGTCTATTATGTTGTATTATCCTAACATTTACTTTGATTGATGGATATCATTTGATCCTTATTTTGGATTTAAAGTTTGGGTTGGGGCTTTCTTCAAGATGGAGTGGCATGGTTTAGGTAGCAATGTATAACTCCACCGCTGACTCTGTTGGTGGCCACTACGCTTGGCCATTACATTGCAGCGGCATCCCTCTTAAACGATAGCGGTCACGACAATGCAGGACTAAACACTGTCAAGAGTAAGCACTCTAAATGTACAAGTACAATTTCATTTTGCAGTCGATGATAACACTCGGTGGTAAAACTGGCTGCATGAAGCGCTAGGTGGTAAAATTGGCTGCATGAAGCGCAACTCTAACCAGCTTTGCTCTCCCTACCTAACCCATCTTTCTCCCTGCATGCCCTTGCCTTTCTTCTGCATGCTTCTTACCCTTTGCTTGCTTTGCTATTCTTACTATACTTTCAGGTTGTAGGCACAAGAGGCATTTCCATCAGTCCTCCTGTTCCTAATCGCCTCTCTGTAGTTACCAACCCCTACGTTCACGAAGATTGCAAGTCAATCGCGTACCACCTGTTACGGCTTTGCCTTGCGGTAGAGTTAACAGACGGGGGCTCTGGGGGCAATAGTTTGTGATCTGAAAGGCTGTTGGAGCAGTCTGGAGGGTTGCAGATTTTGCTTACTGTATGACATCATCTTCAAGATCATCGAGCCTTATCTCCAGGTTTGTCTACAGTTAGGAGGAGAAATAAATCTAACAAAGCCACCAGTTAGTGACCTTGGTTTAGACCACTGAAACTTAACCACTATGATGAGTTCAACAAACAGCACCCGGGTTAAAGCCCCGGATTTACATTCGCACCGACTAACTCAGGGCCTGGATCACCATCCAGTGCATGATGATGCACCACCCTAAAGCCAATCGGAAAGAGTGATGGTCCTCCTACAGCAGGGCGAACACCACTCCGAAACCCAATTAGACGGGATGCTGCTAATAACCCTGATGATAGAAGGGCACTTTTACATGCCAAGAAAAAGATTGGTATCGGGACATGGAATGGCAGGACCCTTCACCAGCCTGGCAACTTAGAATTACTTATTCACCAATTGGAGAACTACAAGTGAGAGAAAATGGGTATATCAGAAACCCATTGGATAGAATCAGGGGATTTCACACAAGATGGTTACCAAATATTGAGCGCCGGTAGTGGATCTACTCACAGAGCAGGGGTTGCCTTAATTCTCAACAAGAATGCCCAGAGATCACTCCTCGGCTACAATCCTATTTCAGAAAGGCTAATTACAGCAAGGCTTCGCACTCAAATAGGAACAGCTACCATTATGCAGGTGTATGCACCTACAACGTCATACCCAGACGAAGCTAATTGAAGACTTTTATGACCAACTGCAATTGGAAATAAATAAAACACCTTTATTAAAATTTGTTTAAATAAAGACATCCTTATCATCATGGGTGATTTCAACGCGAAAGTTGGTATCGACTGGGAACCATGGAATGGCGTTATTGGGAAGTTTGGTGTTGGAGAAGCAAACGACAGAGGTGAAAAGCTGCTCAGCTTTTGTTCATCGAATAGCCTGTGTATTACAAACACTCTCTTCAAAGAATCCAAACCAAGTCGCCAGTGGACCTGGGAATCCCCAGATCGTTCCACAAGGAACAAGATCGATTTTATCCTAATACGACAAAAATGGAAAACGAGCGTGACTTCCTCGCGCAGCTTTCCCAGCGCAGACATCGGATCTGACCACCAACTTGTTTTAGGCAACATTAAACTGAAACTTAGATCCAGAGGGAAACAATGCAAGATCAAGAAATTTGATGTAAGCAAACTGTACCTACAGCAGACTTACAGTGACTACCAAGTAACAATTGGTGGAAAATTTAACCCACTAATTGAACTACCCGACACAGACATAGAGACGGAAGAGCTATGGCAGAATATTAAGTCAGGATTTAATGAAACAGCTGACAAGGTCCTAGGAGCAAAGAAACCTCAGAGACAAAAACCTTGGTTAACTGCCGAAGTTCTTAAGCTGACGGAAGAAAGAAGTAAGGTGAAGCAGGAAAGATCCAAAGACAACACAAAAAAGCCAAGGTACACCTTTCTCAACAGAGAAATAAAACGGAAGTGTAAAGAGTGCAAAGAAGTATGGCTTCAAAATCTGTGCAAAGATGTGGAGCATGTAAATGATGCAAAGAAAACCAAAGAGGGTTACACTACCATCAAGACCATCACTGGATGAAAATCTACTCGTATGAGAGGTGTAAAGGACAAAGGTGGCGAGGTGCTCACCGATGACAAGAAAATAAAGGACAGATGGAAAGAAAACTATGAAGAGCTGTATAATCAACCCATCCCATCCGATACAAGTATCTTACAGTCTCTACCAAGTACTTCAACAGAAGACATAGAGCCCCACATTCTCAAATCTGAAGTGGAACTGGCCATCAAACGCCTCAAGGGAAATAAAGCAGCAGGAGAAGATGGTATATCAGCGGAAGAAATCAAGGCAGCAGGAGAAGCTGGATGTAATGCTCTCCTAAAACTCTGTAACAAGATATGGGAGTCTGAAGTAATTCCTGAGGACTGGGGGGAAGGCAATCATTGTCCCCATATATAAGAAAAAGGATAAAATGGACTGTGGAAATTACAGAGGTATCAGCCTCCTGAGCTTGGCAGAGAAAGTATTTTGCTCGATCATCCAATCTAGAATCCAGAAGAAAACTGAAGAGATCCTCTCAGAATCTCAGGCAGGATTTAGAGCAGGCAGGAGTACAGTGGACCAATTGTTTTCGCTACGACAACTGGCTGAAAAATGCACGGAGATAGGGAAACCACTATACTCCTGCTACATCGACTATCAAAAAGCTTTTGATACTGTTTGGCAAGAATGTCTTTGGAAGGCTATGGACCACCTAGGCTACTCTAGAAAAATGGTTAGACTTCTCCAAGCCTTATATAACACCTCTAAAAGTGCAGTAAGAGTGAATGAAGAGCTGACAAACTGGTTCACCACTCAAACAGGAGTCAGACAGGGATGCATTCTCACCCCCAGCTGTTTAACATCTTGCTGGAACTGGTCCTACGCCTAGCTATTGAAGATGTCAGCATTGGAATTACAATTCAAGGACAGCTCATCAACAACCTGAGATTTGCCGATGATATTGTTTTACTGGCCGACTCTGAAATTAACCTCCAAACTCTAGTCGACAAAGTACACAATGAAAGCATGAAGTTTGGTCTGACCATAAACATCGCTAAAACCGAAGTCCAGGTGATTGGTAGAGAAACAGCAAAAGCCACCATATCCATTGGAAATTCCACCCTTGAGCAGGTGGAATCATTCATCTATCTAGGTGGAGTGATCACTGAAAAGGCAAGCAGCGAGAAGGACATCAAAAGGAGAATTGGCTTGGCCATGGGCATCATGCAAAAACTCAACCCCATCTGGAAATCCAAAGAAATATCCACCATAACAAAATTGGAATTGTACAAAGTACTGGTGCTTTCTATAGCAACCTATGCCTCTGAAGCCTGGACAATCAAAAACGTGATGAGCAGCGACTTCTGGTATTTGAAATGGCTTGTCTCAGAAAAATCCTGGGTGTTACTAGAAGGGACAGGATTAGGAACACCTCAATCAGAGACACCCTTGATTACCAGTGCACTGTAATGAACAAGATCCGTGCAAAACAGCTGTCCTACTATGGCCATGTGAAAAGAATGCCTCCATCCAGATATCCAAAAATCGTATTAGAAGGAAGAATCCCAGGGAAACGACCTAAAGGAAGACCCCCAATGCGCTGGATGGACAACATTAAAGCAAACTGCAGTGCAGTGGGAATCCAATCCGTAGTAGAAGTCGGTCGGATGGCAAACAACAGAGCTGAGTGGCGAAGCATAGTGGCTAGGCAGCTATCTCCAGGGAGTGTTGCTAATCTTCGAGTATCGAGTTTTGAGTTCGAGTATCGAGTTTCGAGTTGCAATTTTCGAGTATCGAGTTGCAATTTTCGAGTATCGAGTTGAAATTTTCGAGTATCGAGTTGAAATTTTCGAGTATCGAGTTGAAATTTTCGAGTATCGAGTTGAAATTTTCGAGTATCGAGTTGAAATTTTCGAGTATCGAGTTGCAATTTTCGAGTATCGAGTTGAAATTTTCGAGTATCGAGTTGAAATTTTCGAGTATCGAGTTGAAATTTTCGAGTATCGAGTTGAAATTTTCGAGTATCGAGTTGAAATTGTCAAGTATCGAGTTGCAATTGTCGAGTATCGAGTTGAAATTTTCGAGTATCGAGTTGAAATTTTCGAGTATCGAGTTGAAATTTTCGAGTATCGAGTTGAAATTTTCGAGTATCGAGTTGAAATTTTCGAGTATCGAGTTGAAATTTTCGAGTATCGAGTTGCAATTGTCGAGTATCGAGTTGAAATTTTCGAGTATCGAGTTGAAATTTTCGAGTATCGAGTTGAAATTTTCGAGTATCGAGTTGAAATTTTCGAGTATCGAGTTGAAATTTTCGAGTATCGAGTTGAAATTTTCGAGTATCGAGTTGCAATTGTCGAGTATCGAGTTGAAATTTTCGAGTATCGAGTTGAAATTTTCGAGTATCGAGTTGAAATTTTCGAGTATCGAGTTGAAATTTTCGAGTATCGAGTTGAAATTTTCGAGTATCGAGTTGAAATTTTCGAGTATCGAGTTGAAATTTTCGAGTATCGAGTTGCAATTGTCGAGTATCGAGTTGAAATCTTCGAGTATCGAGTTGCAATTTTCGAGTATCGAGTTGCAATTTTCGAGTATCGAGTTGAAATTTTCGAGTATCGAGTTGAAATTTTCGAGTATCGAGTTGAAATCTTCGAGTATCGAGTTGCAATTTTCGAGTATCGAGTTGAAATCTTCGAGTATCGAGTTCAATTTTCGAGTATCGAGTTGCAATTTTAATTTTCAATCTGCTTTTGAAGTAGGCTATAGGATGTCCCTCTCCGACATGAAGAGAAAGCACAAATGTTTAACCCTTCTCTATCCAATTTGTTATTACGTTCTCCACGGAATTCGTAAAAGCCCCGGTAAAAAGCACACTAGTTGTTCATAAAAAGGGTAGGCCTACTAGTGGATAGGTATTAACCTCGGGGTATTACCCTCCCGAGTAGGCCTACATTGATACCAGAATGACTAAAATTAGACTAGGGTTAACTTATATATATACCGGGATATATACACGTTACCATTATATTAAGGGCTCGTGGATAACGAGAAAAAGGAAAATCTGCATCAGAAAATTCAAACTAGAAAATCGTTCATTTTAGCATACTTCAAGTTTCAAACTCGAAAACCTGCAAAATGAGCCTACTTCGAGTTTTATACTCGAAAATCTGTAAAATGTTTAATTTTAGAGTTTCATTTATACCTATTATAATGAAAAGCAAACTACTTCACATCATATTAGATTAACCCTACTCTAACGCAGGGGGTGCATGGTACCGTGGTATCCAACTCCCCTTACGGATGACTTTAACGTAACCCTAAAACGCTTTTATTTAGTTTTAGCACCCTCTACTTTTTATATAGCTCGAAAATCGTTCATTTTGGCATACGTCGAGTTTCAAACTCGAAAACCTTTAACATGAGCCTACTTCGAGTTTTAAATTCGAGAATCTGCAAAATTTTAAATGTTCGAGTTTCATTCATACCTCATAATGTAAGGTAAACTAAATTTACTTCAGATCATTAGATTAACCATATAGTCCAACGAAGGGGTGGTATCGTGGTATCCAGCCCGGGATCCAACACCCCAACAGATAAGTTTACCGTAACCCAAAACGCTTTTATTTAAGCTTTAGCACACATTTCTTTTGTGCATGCGCATGTGCGAAAAATGTATCATTTGTAACAGGAAAGTTTAACTCGAACTTCGTTCATTTGAGCGCATTTCGAGTTACAAACTCGAAAACCTGCAAAATGAGCGTTCTTCGAGTTAAAAATTCGAAAACCTGCAAAATGATTAATATTCGAGTCTCGTCCATATTTACTATATATGAAAGGCAAAATACTTCAGATCAATCTAGATTAACATTTGGCCTAATAATATGTGTTTACCACTTTGATTAAGGGCCGCATGTGCGACAAATGCATCATTTGCAACAGAAACGTTTAACTCGAACTTCGTTCATTTGAGCGCATTTCGAGTAACAAACTCGAAAACCTGCAAAATGAGCGTACTTCGAGTTCAAAACTCCAAAACCTACAAAATAACCAATATTCGAGTGAAATCCATATTTACTATATATGAAAGGCAAAATACTTCAGATCAATCTAGATCAACCTTTGGCCTAATAAAATGTGTTTACCACTTTGATTAAGGGTCGCATGTGCGACAAATGCATCATTGCAACAGAAAAGTTTAACTCGAACTTCGTTCATTTGAGCGCATTTCGAGTAACAAACTCGAAAACCTGCAAAAAGAGCGTACTTCGAGTTAGAAACTCGAAAACCTACAAAATGATCAATATTCGAGTGAAATCCATATTTACTATATATGAAAGGCAAAATACTTCAGATCAATTTAGATTAACCTTTGGCCTAATAATATGTGTTTACCACTTTGATTAAGGGCCGCATGTGCGACAAATGCATCATTTGCAACAGAAAAGTTTAACTCGAACTTCGTTCATTTGAGCGCATTTCGAGTAACAAACTCGAAAACCTGCAAAATGAGCGTACTTCGAGTTCAAAACTCCAAAACCTACAAAATAACCAATATTCGAGTGAAATCCATATTTACTGTATATGAAAGGCAAAATACTTCAGATCAATCTAGATTAACCTTTGGCCTAATAATATGTGTTTACCACTTTAATTAAGGGTCGCATGTGCGACTAATGTATCATTTGCAACAGGAAAGTTTAACTCGAACTTCGTTCATTTGAGCGTATTTCGAGTAACAAACTCGAAAACCTGCAAAAGAGCGTAGATCGAGTTAAAAACTCGAAAACCTACAAAATGATCAATATTCGAGTGAAATCCATATTTACTATATATGAAAGGCAAAATACTTCAGATCAATTTAGATTAACCTTTGGCCTAAATAATATGTGTTTACCACTTTGATTAAGGGCCGCATGTGCGACAAATGCATCATTTGCAACAGAAACGTTTAACTCGAACTTCGTTCATTTGAGCGCATTTCGAGTAACAAACTCGAAAACTTGCAAAATGAGCGTACTTCGAATTAAAAACTCGAAAACCTGCAAAATGATCAATATTCGAGTGAAATCCATATTTACTATATACAGTATATGAAAGGCAAAATACTTCAGATCAATCTAGATTAACCTTTGGCCTAATAATATGTGTTTACCACTTTGATTAAGGGCCGCGTGTGCGAAAAATTTATCATTTGCAACAGGAAAGTTAAACTCGAACTTCGTTCATTTGAACGCATTTCGAGTAACAAACTCGAAAACCTGCAAAATGAGCGTACATCGAGTTAAAAACTCGAAAACCTGCAAAATGATCAATATTCGAGTGAAATCCATATTTACTGTATACAGTATATGAAAGGCAAAATACTTCAGATCAATCTAGATTAACATTTGGCCTAATAATATGTGTTTACCACTTTGATTTAGGGCCGCATGTGCGAAAAGTGTCTCATTTGTAACAGGAAAGTTAAACTCGAACTTCGTTCATTTGAGCGCATTTCGAGTAACAAACTCGAAAACCTGCACAATGAGCGTACTTCGAGTTAAAAACTCAAAAACCTGCAAAATATCCAATATTCGAGTGAAATCCATATTTACTGTATATGAAAGGCAAAATACTTCGCAAGTGTGGGGTGCTTTATAACGAATTCCCGAGGGGGGTGGTAACCACACCCCCCTTGTTAAGATACGTAGTAAATAAGGCTTGGTAGGACGAGGGTTAATAAGGGCCGCATGCCTAAAAATGTATCATTTGCAACAGGAAAGTTTAACTCGAAAGTTTAACTCGCAAATTTACAACAGTTAAATATTGAACCATTATCCTAATTCTCTCTAGGATCTACGCTTGAATAATACTAAGACTCCAAAATGAAGCTCAGCTTGATCTTAATTTAAAGTTATTGACATATCTGTGCTGTGTTCATGTAATTCTCTCCTCATAGAAACAAAAACAAGTCAATTGATTGAATAAATGTTAGCTGCAAATAGATAATTGACTTTGAAGGACTTGGCGGGAAAAAGGACAGTAGAATCAGACATCACATGCGAAACTGTCAACAATGTGTAATACCACCTGAAATTTATGTTTTGTGGTTCCGATATTGCTTACTATGTGATGTAAATCGACAACAGTATATCTCATAAATTTGCATACTCAAAACCAATCAACCAACCAACCGAACAAAGAACCAAAACACAAAACAAAAACAGAAACGTTAGGCTGCGATGATAAACACTGTTGATACATTATTGATGTAATTTAATGTATCTCCTTTAGAGTGTTGTTTCAATAAAAAGAACCCGTACATTTTGAAATTACTTCTTTCCGAGCTGGAATTATATGGCAAACCGCAACACATTCGCTAACTATAAAAATATGAAACACGGTTTTATGATGTCTAACTGATATGGCTCTTTTCATGACCATTTTCCATGAGTGTTGTGCACATTACAGAAAAAGTAAGTAGGCAGAATGATATAGCTAAAACCACATGAGGTTTTAGGTAAGAAGAAGTATATAGTTACTATGGTAGTGAAACTATTTCAATAAATCTCGTATTTCTGTAGCATCCTCAAGTATAACTTATATAGGATATTTGAATAATGTGGTTGTATAACTAGACCATATTAAAATAGATAGTATATAAAGTGCCTGGTAACCAAACACTAAAGATAACGTGATATTTTAATGCGAAACCGAAGTTATCAATTTACTTGAATGAAAAAATTAAGAATTTATAAGTTTAAGAATACATAATGATTACACCTCCTCAAAGTTGCTGATGGTTAGCATATTGTTACGGATCCAAGGCAAAAACGACCCAAAGCAAAAAACACCTTTAATTAACCCATTTTCACTTCACATTGCACAACAATAGAATATTTAATGAAAAGTACAATATGATTGGACAATGTTCTTGCACATACACACGAATGTATACAATTGGCAAATTATCCTGATTTAAAATATGTACTTACACAGCAGTCTTATTTTTGTTGTTGATTATAAAGTTGTTTTTGGACGCAATGTTCCGGACAATTGATATATATCCTGATTCAAACTTGTCGCCACTGCTGACTTGCGTAATAATGTCCTATGCGTACAAAATCCTTGCACAAATGATAATTTCCAAAACAGTGCTGCTTTCACCAATCACTCACTTTCTTCAGAAACAGGTCACAAATGAAAGGTTGTTCTGCTCTGTTCCCACTTACATTGACAGATGTGTTGTTTCATAAACCAGAATCCAGCAAGTCGGCGGCAGAATATATTCCCTTTTTGAAAGGGAGCGCATTTTGTTATCCTCGAAATCTCCGCTGTTATATATTGCTGGATTAATAGCACATTATTGGCAATTCAAAATGACTGACTTACAGGAACCTTTATTAAAAGGCACATAGACTTCAATCACATTAAACAACCTACAACTTTCTTGATAAAATGTGCCACGTAAATCTCTTGCTTCTATATTGTACCAAACCAATTAAAACTGCAAAGTCCCAGCTATTAAAGTCTCATTCACATATCATAGTCACAGGAATACAATCATATCCTTGTGTGAAATCTGGGATTCTCAATCCATAAATAGACATCAATGTTTGTTATTGTAAACATTGGGGTTTCCCCAGAAGTATCATAACACACAAACTTTGCATAATTATAAAGTAGTCTTCCCTATTGCATGATTAGGATTCATACAAAGAACATCACTATATTGATACAGTCTCGAAGTCTTTTTAGACCAATTTAATGATCTTGGATTTTTACCAATGTAATTTCAACTATGTTTTTGTGGTTGGTTTGTCTGACAGTAAATGGTATTTTGTTTGATAGACAGCCTCATCCCCCATTTTTTGCATCAAAACTGAGATTTTGTTATCAGAACAAAGCTCATATTTGTCTCATAACCCCAGTGATGTAAAACGCCCGAGATATATTTCGTTTAAATGGTGTAAATAAAAACGTGTTGAATTCTCGCTATTCGCAATAAGGGCGCCGCCAGCGGTTTGCGATGTAATCGTGATGTATCATGGGAAAAGGTCGACATCCAAGTCCGCGCAATACGAATATTACCATGCTATTACATAGGAACACGTGACAATATTTTGTTAGTTTGTCAAAATAAAGGTGTTACACGCGAATCGATACTCAATAATACTTAATAATGTGATTTGAAATGTGCACAATTAATTTTTTCTCTATCGATTTGCGTGTAATACCGCTATATTGACAAACTAAAACATATTCTCACGTGCTCCTATGTAATAGCATGGTAATATTCGTATTGCGCGGACTTGATGTCGACTTTTCCCATGATACATCACGATTTTCCCATGATACATCACGATTACATCGCAAACCGCTGGCGGCGCCCTTATTGCGAATAGCGAGAATTGTGGGTACCACACCAGAAGTGTATATACTATCCTATGGGGGTGTTGTTACACACGTTTCTGCTTCCCATATCAAAGCCGCAGCAATGCAACTCAAAATTTGGAAACGTACTGTTTTCATGGTAGGCCTCAATCTATAAAGATAAAAAACAGAACATGAAAAATCGGACCACTCCTCTTCTTTTACTATTCATATGTTACATCGATTCTCGTAAAAAGAACCACGCAAAGTCTACTCACCCTATAATACGCCCTTCCAATATCCAATAACCCAACTCACAAAAATCCAAAACTCATTTACGGGTTACGCACAGCTGTATAAGTCATATATCATTATTCATGTCTATAACGGATATTGCCTTTCTTTAAATTTCAATTTCCCGGCTCATGTATTTTGGCACATTAAGTCAAGTCAATTTCCGTTATGTACACATCCTCTTCTTGTGTTTACTCGACACAACTCTGACAACCAATGTGTAAAATCAAATTTCCTTCCATTTACTTTTAAAAACGTAATTAAACTTTGGACCTGATGTAAAATGATATCTTTTTATATATGTAGTGTACAAGGCTCTAAATACTCTAATTCGAGACCGAATTAAAAAGACTAGTTTACTTATGACGTCCTGTCAACCAGACTTAAAATGCCGTACTGCGCAAGTCAGCAACCAATCACGCTGCGCCTTCGCGTCTTTTTTTTTAATTCGGTCTCAGATTAAAAGTTATGCCAGAATTAACATAATTAAAAGTTATAAAGTTGGAAATGAAGAGCACACCTGGTTAATAGTTTGAAGCTGCTAGTTTAAACCAAATATCTAAGTCTTCCATACCCCATGCCGGAATGACGACGATGATGATGAGAAAGATGATGTAATCGGTATTGGAATATTCAGACAAAAATATATATTTTATGCAGTGGAAGAAGCCCAATGCTATCTTTGTCTTTCTACACCCCTGGCCAATTTTGTGCCTATTTTTGAATTTTTCTCAAATATTATAGCGCATTGGTGACAAGTAAGATATGTATATTATAGGGGCAAGGACTACAACTATGCACTGAAAATTCAGGGACTCAAGGCAAGTAATTATTGATTTATTGATCAAATATTGGTTTTCCCTCATTTTTGACTGTAACTCCGCAACTGTTGTCTGTGCTGAAATAAAATTTCCAGTGCAGTAGTTGTAGTCCTTGCCCCTATGATATGTATATCTTACTTCTCATCAGTGCTCTATAATTTTGAGAAAAATGCAAAAATAGGCACAAAATTGGGCAGGGGTGTAGTGCCCCCTTAATAAAAAGGTAAATCATAAATGCGTTTCAAAGCGTACAATAGGAAGCCTAAAGCTATCGTTAGATGAATTAATTTTCATTTTCTTTCTATTTTTGTGTCTTAACAAACCATTGCTTTCATGCATTATCAAATCGCTCCCACTGGGCGCCATTATTTATTATTAAAAATCCTTTGTACCTTAGATAAATATTCTAACAATGTTTCTTTTCTTACATTATTGGATTATGAAATGGAAGTTTTCTATGAAGACCATGTGATAAAAGCAGTGACTGATATGTGTATTACGAGCATTGTCCTTCTCACCATTTTAAAACATAGCGACCGATGAGCTAGTCGACTAACCATTACCTTCTCTGCTTATTCCTACCATGTCTGTGTTTTGGGTGTGTTTGTGGGGTGGGGTGTGTATGGAGTAGGGGTGTGTATGTGCAACCTCTGTGCAAAATTATTCAGAATGACGAAGACGAGATACAAAGTTTACCAAGAGACGGGAAAGATTACTTTAGTGCGGTGAAAAAAAGGTTTAACAAAAAACCTCATGACAAAATTCGAAATGTTTTAACCGATTACAAGATTACCCAGTTGTTGGTTTTTGCCCGTTGTTACAGCTAAAGCAGCAATCAGATTTCATTTTCTAAAAATCGACTCTGCACTATTTTCAATTGATTCAATAGCAGAGCTAGAGGCTAATATGTCCGCACGTGGAACAGCGTCTTCCATAAGCATTCTCTACATGCACCATAGAACAGAAGGACTATGCAGAATACTACAGAAGATATGATCAACAAAGTCTTTTGAATGTACAATACTTATTGGCGTCATATTCCTCTGAATATAATAGTCATCGAAATATAGAACACCATTGTTCCACAGTTATTTTATCAACATTATTACAAAACCAGAGAGGTAGTTTATTTCGCAGAATGAAAACAAAGCATGCGTGGTACCACAATTATCGCAAGTCATTTGGGGATTTAGATGAGCGTTTTGCAAACCGAGTGGAAAGCTTCTGTTACGCAAACTCCTCAGTATAGTAAGACGAGGGTAAAGATATGTTATGTCAACAAATGCTTGGGTATGTTACAATGCATTTTGTGAAAGCATTACCTCTATTCAAAAACGTGCTTAATAATGAATATGCTCTACTTTTTCCGCGCAAAAGAATAACATGTTTGACAAAAAGTCACTTGAATCGTGTTCTGTTGTATTGTTATATAGAAAAGATTTACCGCTGTATTTGAAACTGATAGCAGTAATATTTCCCTATTTGCTTTAAAGCTCATCATTATATTCCCAGCCGATCCCAATAAGATATCGTGACCTAGATTTTTAAAAGCTCACAAATGTGTAACAAAACTGTTCTTTGGATGATATCATGTAGATTACTTGATAATTGGTACGCTTTATAGGGTTTGTCAAGAGATTGCAGAAAGGTGTCTGTTCAGGAATGATGAATTCCTTGTCTTTGCCGCATCGGTTTTCTCTCAAATGTTAGTTTGAGTAAAATTTAGACATAAACATCTGTTTATATACTAATTACCTAACTGTTACCAAAGTAATAGTGGTATAAATGTATTTACATTGTACAGCATCTTTTTGAAGCACAAATACCGCGTGCCGTATAATACAGGGTTCACAAGATGATCCATTTAAGACAGTTTTGGGCGAAAACTTGATTTTTTAAAACAAGAGAAAGGATCGAGTAGTTTTTGGATTGTATCAAAATGTCTTAAGGGACTTACATCTTGTCAACACTTTTCAGCCAAAATTGCACAATAATTCACACGAGGCAAACAACAAAAAGACCTATAAATTTCAAGTCTTGGGGGGGGTAGTGTATCTTTAATACGAAAGGTTTAAATTTTCTTATATCCTTAGATTTGTAAAGTTCACTTCCAGGACGGTCGAATATTAAAAATATAAGAAATATTAATTTTTAATAATTTGCCATAAAATTTGTATTATATTGTAAATTTCAAAAAATCTAAATTAGTTGATATCAGAAGGACATTCCTCGTATTCAGAAAAATATCGATATGTTTAATGTGCTCTCATGTCCAACGCAAAAAAATATTGTGCAAACGTTGCTATCTTATTCCTTAAAAGTATGGAGGCACAATTCCAAAGAAATAAATGAACATATCTCCCTGTAAAATTATTGCAAACTATATAAGGAGTGGTTGGCAATTTTGACAGAATGCCTTCAACGATCCATTAACTGATGGAAGTGTTTTGTCAAGCTCTTCACCTGTTCCTACTTTTAATATATTTCCTTCAGTCATGTCTGTTGCCTTTTATTAACCTTTAAGCGGTCATCTGAAATAAACAGATATCTAGAATACCGATTTTATTTTTTTATATGTGTATCGTTGCAAGAGGCAGTAATGTCATATATCTGTATTTGAGTGTGAACGAATATATTGTGATATAATCATAAAAATTCAAAGAACAGACCTTCCAGAATAGGTAGTCGTTACTTTCAGAGTAACGACTACCTATTCTGGAATCAGAGTAACGACTACCTATTCTGGAATCAGAGTAACGACTACCTATTCTGGAATCAGGGTAACGACTACCTATTCTGGAATCAGAGTAACGACTACCTATTCTGGAATCAGAGTAACGACTACCTATTCTGGAATCAGAGTAACGACTACCTATTCTGGAATCAGAGTAACGACTACCTATTCTGGAAGGTATGTTCTTTCAATTTTATACGCTCTCCTTTTGGGATTGAGCACTTTATTCAAAAGATAGTCTAACTTGAGTAAAATGTTGTTAATACGCTCCTGTTTTGCAGTTGAGCACTTTCTGACTATCTCCGATAGACAGACTGACTCTGAATAAACTTTGACTGTGTTGACACCATGGAATGTATATTCTTTCACATTCCCAAGAGATGGTAGTCCACCCAAAGCATTTCATCATGTCGTCTGACGATTGCCTTTTAGGCATGAAACTCAGAGTAACGACTACCTATTCTGGAAGGTCTGTTCTTATACGCTCTCCCTTTTGGGATTGAGCACTTTATTCAAAAGATAGTCTAACTTGAGTAAAATGTTATGATATAATCATAAATAGAAGTGCATGCGTGTTCAGCAACTTCCCGATATGCCTAATTTCAGGACAAAGTTCTTTAAAAAATGTGTTAATACACTAATAGAATGAACTTTAAACACAAAAATCTAACATTAAAACATATTTCTGATATTATATGCCTATCTATTATGCAACGCCACTTAAAGGACACCCTTTCGGCTTATACAATGCCACTTTTGTAATAGGAATTTCCGTAAGTAATATCTTCTAACTTTGCCTGTGTCCCCAGTGCCATTTGCCTTAAAAACAATTCTCACTATATGGAGTACACTTTGTTTGTTCAAATTTAAAACAGTTTCATATTGAACCACATCCTAATTTTCTTTAGGATCTACGCTTGAAATACCACCCAAACTCCAAAGGCTTTATCTAAATATAAAGTTATTGACATCTCTGTGCTGTGTTCACGTAATTTCATCCTCATAGAAACAAAAACATGTCAATTGATTGAATAAATGTTAGCTGAAAATAGATAATTGACTTCAATGCCAAGGACTTGCGGGAAAAACACACGATGACAGAGGACACTAGAGTCATATGCGTTGGCTATTACAAACAAATCACACCCACAGTTTTAGGTATAATAAGAATGGACCGTCCTTAAGCTATCAAAACTCATTCTCTAGTACATGAGTACCAGCAGAAACTTATTAGGAAACTTAAAAAAAAAACCACTATAACATCTGCTGTTTATAATGGGTTTTTTTACAATCTCATGGAAAACCTCAATCAAGTATGCAGAAATTGGTATGGCGCTATATTCAAATGAAAAATCCATGACGGTGCTGCAGTTTATATGGATACCTCCTCGTATAAGGATATCTCCTCGTATAACCATGATAACTCTGATAACTCGTGTAATTCACTGTCTTCCGGATTGTCCGCCTAAAACCAGTGACGTAGCAAGGGGTTATGTGGCGGCCAGCGCTAAGGATACATAATGACGCCCCGATTTGGGAAACAATTGCTCGCTGCTCATGGAGCACGTGAAAATGTGCACAAATAGGGCCTACCACTAATTGATTTTGGTTATAATGAAATTGAATATTGGTCTTAAATTGACTTTCATCGCTTGGAGGGCGCAGAATCGATGCTGAATTGGTCAATTCGGCGCACCCTCTAAGCGTGGCGCCCAGGGGACGTTCCCCCACCTGCCCACCGTCGCTACGCCACAGGCTAAAACTTGATTGGGAAATGTTGCGAAAGGGGTTTCGTCTTGAGCTGCTGCTCTTTGGGGTTTATTTGCAACGCATGCTTTACTATAGTAATTGTCAGTTGTGCTCTAGCAGTTCGCTGTCTTCCCGGAAGCTGCAGATTGTCGGTTCATTCGAGTCTCATGATTCTAAGCATGCTCACATTCTAATATTGCGAAAGAGACGATGAACTTCAGGGGACTCTTAGTTTCATGAAACTTTGTCCCCATAACCAAGGTGCCATACTGGTTACTGGCCTTGTTTCATTGTGTGCAGTGCAATATGATAAAATTGAAATAGAAAAATTAAAAAAAAAGAACTCTTGGGGCCCGTCTTGAGGCCGCGATGTTGCCCACTAGGCATTATTGATCGAAACCACACCTGCCACATAACTTTGTCATATTTATTTTGCATTTGAATATCGCGCCATACCAGTCAATACTTCACTATCATCATGACTACATGCAAAACCGTGTGCAGCTCTAAAATGAGAAGGTTTTATTCTAATAGTATAATTAATGTTTAGTATAAGCAAATACATTAATTTCTTGTATTCTTTAGACGTTCAGAATCTACTCTTTCCAATGATAGTTTAGTTTAGAGCAGATTTCCCGTAGGTTTTGTCAAAATCATGTACATCATTTTGATTCAGCCACAATGATATTCACTATATTATTCACAATGATATTGCTAAAATCACTTAAAGTTTTAAGAAGTAGTTACTATGGTAACGAAACTATTTCAATAAATCTCGAGTTTCTGTTGTATAAAATACAAATATATTAAGTTAAATTATATAGGCTATACACCAATCCGAGAAGCGTTTACTGTATTTGGCCCTCTATTGACGGCAACACAGATGTACCAGAGCGGGAGATTTAATTCGTAATTCAATACTCATGATTGTGTATTGAATATCACTGTTGTGTACAATTCCCGGGTACAATTCTGTATAGCACACAATAAATAATGGATAGAACCCCCGACCTCGGGACACCGCAGTTTTACATCGGGGACACCGCAGTAATGGCGAAGTCGGATAGGTGTATATGAACAATGAGGTTGTAAAATGACACCATCTCAACATGACAGTTTATGCGGATCCCCTGGAACTCAAACACTAAAGATAAACTGTATAATGAATGCGAAACTGAAGTTGTCAATGTACCTGAATGAAAAAAATAAAGAATTTACATAAAGAGGCAAACTAATAATGATAATAGCCTCTTCAGTGTAACTTTGCATATTTAAAACAGTCTAGAAGTGTTTTAGATTAATTTAATGTGTTTGGATTTTGGTGACTGTTATCACAATCATGATTTTGAGAATGGCATATAAGTGTTTTGGACACACACCCATCTGCCACACAAAAACCCCGGGACAAAAACATTCAAAAAAACTTGATAGGTAGCATAGTGCTTACTATCGAGCGCTTTTGAAAACATGAAATTGTAGCAAAGTCCGGCCCTTTACCATCTGAGCTATAATGGGGTTGAGACATACATTTGCAGGTTAACTTGTTCGTATAACTATGTGTATCGATGATTTGCTCAAAACCCTTTACACGTTTGTGGATGGGGCTCTTCATGTTCGCATATTTTAAAAGTGCTCGATAGTAAGCACATATGCTAACTATCGAGTTTTTACTGTATTCTACAAAGGGGCTACCACAATGACACCACGGCAACCCCAAGGTCCCCATCAAAATCTTTAAAAGCATATATGGTGGGAATGACGATGTCGACAAAATATTAATAACTTTAATAATATGTGAGTGGACACAATGAATGAGCCGTAAACTCGGCAAATTGTATTCTATTCTGAGTTACAGTGTAAAATGTGCGTGAAGGTCGTATTCATAGCTATCTCAATTCAGTGCGACAAGTATCTCATCAAGCACTGGTTAAACCAATCAATAATACTATTGCTGAAGAGGATAATAAGCTTATACCTGCTTAGCAAATGTTCTCAGTACAGATCCAAATAAGTAAAACCTAGGTACTCACTAGAAATATTTCGATTCCTATCAGGAATCTTGTTCACTCTGGTTTGGTGAGTGGTGGTGTTTCTAGTTGTTATCGGCAATCTTTGTGACTGATAGGAATCGAAATATTTCTAGTGAGTACCTAGTTTTTACTTATTTGGATCTGTACTGAGAACATTTGCTAACCAGTGATTTATTAACGATCCTGATGAATTTGTTCAGAGAAATCTTCTACCTATTTTTTATAGAATAGTTCTTGTCTTTGTTTGCTTTGGCTAAATCCTGTTCAAGTGGTGGATAACAAAGCATTGTATTTTGTCTAGGTATGTATAATCAACAATTAACAATGAGAGGACATTCCTGAACTTCGTTGACTTGGGGTTGATTTGAAATGACCGCCAATTATGACTGTTTGATATTTATTACCAGAAATGTGGATAAAGAGACACATGCAGAACAGATAAAAGGCACAATTTTGTTGAAGGAACAGAGTTCAACAAACCATAGCCCCGCTTCTGGATATCGTTTGAAGTCAAATGATATACCATTTTAAAGCTTATGATATATATTTTCTAAACACAAAATAAAACAAAATTGACCGGGGCCGACTTTACGGCTGATTCGTGGTGTCCAGTCACATATGTAATTACACGGCAGTCTGCTTTTTGTTGTTGATTATAAAGTTGTTGTTTTTTGCACGCAATGTTTATGATGTACATGCCTGATTCAAACTTGTCCAGCCACGACCACCGTTGACTTGCGTTATAATATCCTATTCGTACAAAATCCTTGCAAAGATGATAATTTCCAAAACAGTACTGCTTTCACCAATCACTCAATTTCTTCAGAAAACAGGCTGCAGAGGAATAATAATAATCAATCTTACATCACTTTTATTCATTAAAAAGGAAAACAAAAATATACAAGTCTAGATCAGTGCCCCATGTTGATGGTGGCACGCAAGACATAAGTATAAACACACACAAATACAAGACATGTTATAAAACTTTGTATAAAAAGGCATAATATAAAATTACAATCAGAAGAGTAAAAAGAGCAGCCTAAAACAGACCAGACACCCAGATTAACAATATAAAAATATTAAATTTCTAAAAACGGTGGATAATAATAATAATAATAATAATAATAATAATAATAATAATAATAATAATAATAATAATAATGATAATAATAATAATAATGATAATAATAATAATAATAATGATAATAATAATAATAATTTGCTGTTGCTGTTGGTGATGATCGGTGTTGGAATATTCAGACATGCAGGCTAAAGTATATTATTCAGAGGCAGCAGGCCAATGCTATCTTTATAAATATCTTCAACGATTCGTGCCAAGCTAGATAAACGGTATATCATCAATGCTATGCAAAGCGTACAATAGGAAGCCTAAAGCTATCGTTAAATACAATCATTTTCCCTTTCTTTCTATTTTTGGCGTCTCAACAAGCTATTGCTTTCATGTATTATTATATTTCACCCTAATAGGCGCCGTCATTCACCATTGGAAAGCGTCTGTGCCTTATATAAATATTCTTACAATGTTTCTTTCTTGTTGTATTTGGTTATAATTAATGAAAGTCTTCTTGAAGTCTACGTGTATGTGAAATGACTGACAGGTATAGGTGCTTCAAGCTTTGTCCTCCTCACCGATTCGTCATTAATATGTGACCGTGCACCACGAATGCCGTAAATGTCCTAAATTGTATTCTGAGTTACAGTGTAAAATGTGCATGAAGGTCGTATTCATAGGTACCTCAGGTTGGTGCGATATGTATCTCATCTGATAGTCAAACACCTTTGAACCAATCTATAATTTTATTGTTGAAGAGGATAATAAGCTTCTACCTTAGATGTCTATAGAATTCTTAATAGCTTCTGGACATCGTTTGAATTCAAATGATATACCATTAAAGCTTATGATATATATGTGACGTGTCATGTCAAAATCAGAAACTTTTGGGCAGGTTATAAATTTTAAGGTTTTTACATATCTTGAATAAAGAGATATTTTGCTCCATAACGCCATTTTCCCCAATGAAATCTGACATTCCTAAGGGAAGATAATGAGTTCGTAAGTTATGGTAATATAAAATTGGAAATTGAGATATCAGCCTTTAAAAATATTATTGACAATGTTGAGAGTACGAATTACCTTGAAAAATGTCTCAAAAATACAAGATGCCAGTTGTATTCCGGTATCAAACTATCAGACAATATTTTTTACATTAATAACATCACAAATTCGCAACAAACCCAAATTGTGAAAAAATCACCCGGGCAGATTTTTGGCTATTTCTCAATTTGACGATCCTGCCCAAAAGTGTCTGCTTTTGACATGACACGTCACATATTTCTAAAGACGAAATAAAACAAAATTGATCGGCTGAGGAATTTACGGTTCATTCGTCGTGTACGGTCACATAATAAAAGCATGTGTTAAACAGAAAGTTAATATAAAACATAGTGATTGATAGTCTTCTCAACTAACCATTTCCTTCACAAATTATTCTGTGTGTTGTGAATGGGTTGGATGTGTTTGAGGTGTGAGGTGTGTGTTTAATAAAAGGGTGTGCAACCTACGTCAAATTATTTAGAATGATGAGATACGAGGTAGCCCATAGACAAAAAAGAACATATGAGGTTGATCAGCTACTTTTGTAGATACTAAATGATGCCAAGTTCCCTGACTAAATCAGTCAGGTGATTCAGGTTGTGGAATACATTACCAATGCAAATAAGGTGTCATTCAAAACTTTGCTCAAGACGTATCTTCATCCATTATGTTGCCTATGATTACAAACTTTATTGTTGCTGCTTCCTTATGTTGCATTTTACTCTTTTAAAGCTTTTAGAAGATGTATGTTTTAAATTAGGTTAAGTTATTATAAGATGGCTACTCAGGAAAGTTTGAGATTTCACTCAGTAAGTGAGCTTAAAAATCTAGAGCATGTTTCCTAAATCTTCTATCAGATAATAAATGGGTCGTAAGAAATCACAGTCCTAAAGATGAACTACAACCAAAAACAATCGTTCATTGGTGCCAATGAAATCTTAGATATACAGCTTTCTTTATGATAGGTCTGGAGTTGTAAAGTCAATTCCGACACGGCTTAACGTCTGTTAAATCCGTTTCTGACTCTAGCTTATCTATTAACTCTCTCACTGATGGAGAGATGTGAAAATATATGTAGTAAACAGACAACATCTGCTTTGAAAAATAAAAACCTCATGACAAAAACAAACAGACAAAAACAAACCAAACAAACAAACAACAAAAACCCCCAAAAACAAAAAACAAAAAACAAAAAACAAAAAACAAAAAACAAAAAACAATTGGGCACTGTTCACAAAATAAAGTATTTGGATTCTTCCTAAATTTACTTTAGATAAATGATGATGAAGCTGTATCCTTCCTGTCTTTTAAGATTTATTGTAAAATTAGCACAAAAGATGCATAGTACCAGAATTATCGCAAGCCATTTGGTGGCTCATATGAGCGTTTTGCTAACCAAGTGGAAAACCTCTGTTACGCCAACCCCATCAGTGTAGTAAGACGAGGGTAAAAATGGCCAATGGCTAATGCAAGCATTGGTATGTTAAAATACATTTTGGGAAAACATTACAAAAGCATAACGAAAGCAAAACAAAAAGCTTAATAATGGATGTGCTGCACCTTTTCCACGTTTAATGTTTAAGAAGAGGGCGACTTGAATCACGTGTTATTGTCATCTTGCAACATGGAAAGGATTTACTGCCGGATTTGAAAGTGATTGCAGTAATACTTCTCATTTCTTTGAAAGATTACCCTTGTATTACCAACCAATTCCAATAACGTATCATACCGACCTAGTTTTAAAGCTCCTAAAAGCGTAACAAAAGTGGTCTCTAACTTCGTGCTCTTACTGGAAGACTCTATTGGCTTAAGTAACATTATGTACAGATGTCGAGAGTTTAAACAAGATTTCGGGAAAGGGTTCATTGCTTACATTTATTTTTAAGGGTAGACGAGGCATTGTTGGTCGAAGCAACCTAAAAATCGATTTTCATTATCTAAATCAATATATTATTGAAATTAACACCTTGATGTTTTGCAAAAGTTCATTTTACAAATCGTATACTTTGCAAACTTGCTTAATTTATTGTTGTTAATGAGTAATGTACGTTTTACAAAAGTGTTGTTGTTTCAGCCCTCTTTACAATGTAACTCAAGAACCGCAGCAACTATAAAAGTATATCTGTGATATTTTAATTCTTCTACACACTCGCTATGAATTGAGCAATGCAGTTTTTGCCAAAGCTCACTACCATTCGTAAGATGCTATGAACTACCAAATCACAACAGTTTAAAATAATTAATAACCTTAATAGTGGAAAACTGTCAAGAAATCAAGTATATGTTCAAGAATGATTAATTGCTTGCTTATGTTTGTTACATCGTTTTCTCTTTCAAACCGTGTAAATTGTATACACCCACCTCTGCCACGCCGTCGAGCTGTACACTATTTGTATAGCTGTAACCAAAATAAGAGAGCTATTCATTTATTGATAATACCCAACACCTGTTTTCAAACAGAATGTCAAGTATCTGCCTTGCGCCGTGTTATATTTTTCAGGCATATTTGCACATCAATGTAGTCATGTCATTAACCATCAGTTTACATTCACGCGACACTTCTTCATTAAATCTGTCACGGTTGGAAATATAAATACGTAAACATTTTTCACTCTTTTATTCATCGTGTATCATTTACAACACTATATGTGAAATGAAATGAGGCAGAATTGGGTATAATAGCTGCAGTGATGATAAAAGCCGTTGGCCCAATTGTAATGGAGAATGGAAAAACATTCATTTCGGAAATTAAACCTTAGAACTACGGGGGGTCATCGAGCATAAAAATCGCGCGTGTTTACGCCCAAACGACTTAAACTAATCGTAGATCCATGTTGTGCCTTTATATTTAGTGATAAAATGCTAGCCCAACATCTTACCCGGAGGTAGGTTCGACAATCACAATTGACCACAGAGGAGGGTGATGAGGCCCACCCTGGGTTTCTACAGTAAAATGCATGATTCTAATTTTGCCCTTGTAAAATTATTCAAAGAGATATCGACCTTTTTACGTAGGTTTAAATAGTTGTTTTCTTTCATATTTTGGATGGAATCTGGTAAAAATTGCGTGTCCCTAGAATTTGCCGATACTTTAGTACACACTTTCTTTAATTGGCCGATTGACATATATCAATCTTTTAATGATTGATGATAGGAATCAATCTAAATAGATTGAAAAATAGATTGAAATGTTTTTTTGTTTTCACTCTAATTTTCTTTGTAGACTGATTTCACTATCTAATCAAGTGTTACTCCTAATGTACTGCCAAATGACATGTGTTGCATATGTTTGGAATGAGATTTCAAACTGTTTTAGAGTGAACATTTTCAATCTTTTTTTTTCAACTGCAAAGGACTTGTCCCTAATTTGGGACGGCGAAAGATTAAAAAACAATGAAAATCAATCCTTTCTACTGAAAATTCAACCGGAAAATATTTGATTGAAAAACAAGTTTGACATATTCAAATCACCCGACTGAATATACAGTCGAAGACGATTTGGCCCTAATTCGGGACGTCAGAAGATTGTAAATTCAATCTTTTTGATTGAATATTGAATCGGGCAATTTAAGAGAGTAGCCAGAATGCCCCTATATTCCGAGGGCTTGCTCATATTATGACGTCATATCGACATTATTTAGAGGATGTTTGTACTTATCACTGGATAGAATAGACCCATAGGTAAACATTGGTACCAAATATACCGGTATATTATTTTATAATAGAAAATAGGGGGGCTGTAATAACTCCCCTTTGTGTTACAAAAAGTAGCTCAATGTGACTAAGGGTTGAGCCATGCCAAAGTCAGGTTATTGTATGCGTCATAGTGATAGAGCTAGAAAATTTGCGATCTTTGATTCAAGTAAAGCCAATCAAATAAAGTACGAAACTGTTTATCAGCAATAACATACAAAATATGATATTTTATTGATATTTTATGTTAAAGCATGTTTACTGTTCCCCGGGAGCACTTTTTTAATCGATCTACATGTAAATGTAATGTAATAATCACACTCCGTACCATACAGAGTATCATGATTAACATACATTTAGGCTTGCAATGACATGCATTTCCCTTTCAGTATCTCTTGAGTAGATGAAATCATAAACCACTCATAATTTTTTTGACAGACTCACAAGGGATTGTTACTGCAGCAAATGAACCGTATGTGACGTAATAATATATAATATAATAATAATTTATTCTTATATAGCGCATTACATCAAAGACCACAAGGCGCTTTACAATTAAAACATGTGTACATAAAAACAAAATACCCAATGAATTATAAATATACATCATTAAGAAATAATAAAAATGAAATAGGCACACGATGAACATTGCACAAAAGGGATTGCACGGAAAAAATGCATGCAAAATGAGCAGAGAAACAACTAAGTGAAATGTTCAAAGTGACGGCATAAGCAATAAAGCAAAATAAGTTTAACCAAACAACAAATTTATATAAACAACGGCAATATACTGCAAACAAATATCAGAGATGCAATTAGAAACATAAACCACACATTTTTCCTTTTAAAAAAACGCCAAGCTGTACACTACATTGATAACACGAGAGTAGAAAACAACAAAATGAAAATGAAGTATACAGCGAAGCAATTAAACACATGATCGATTCAATGCAATATCAAAATTGGCAAAACACAAATCAAATTGAATATGAAAAATTCCAAACAAATGGATACTTTTAACGCAAACAATACCAAAAGTGGTGAAGCAAACATATTTACACCAGGTATAATACTCAAATGAACAGAGCAATCACGAGAACAACCAAGAAAATAACTTGAGTTATACGAGGTGTAGGCAAAATATTATGCGAAACATATTGCACACTTTTTTAAACATAATTAATAACCAAAATTGCACAAATATTAATAAACAACAAACAATACCAAAGTGGCGAAGCAAACATATCTACACCAGGTATAATGCTCAAATGAAAAGAGCAAGACACATCACGAGAGCAACCAAGAAAAAATAACTAATACGATTTGTAGACAAAATATTATATGAAACATATTATTGCACATTTTTTTAAATTTTTTTAAAAACATAATTGATAACAAATATTTTCATAATAATTAATAATACAATAATATCAAAATATCAACAAACAATAGCAAAGTGTCGAAGCAAACATAATTATCTACACCAGGTATAATGCTCAAATGAAAAAGAGCAAGACACGACACGAGAGCAACCAAGAAGAACTTGAGTTATACGAGGTGTAGACAAAATATGCGAAATATATTGCACACTTTTTTAAACATAATTAATAACAAAACTTGCATAATAATTCATAATACAATAATATCAAAATACAATGTAATAGTTCAGACAATGAGTATACAAGATCCAAATGATGAAAAAATTTGCGAGTGACACGAAGATACACGAAGCACAGAAAATGATGGCAATGCTAACATGATACAGAACAATGACGTTATTAACTAGAGGAGAGGTTACTAGCACTTCACTCTAGTTAAATCAGAATAATATTGCGAAAATTAATCAGAAGCAGATGGAATGATATACTGTATGCAAAATGAAGCGATAAGTGACACAAGGGGAGAGGTTGCTAGCACGTCACCCAAGTGTTGTGGTGATGGTTAATCCACGCAAAACTGTGAGCAAACATAGTAGATGACGAAATCATAGACAAAAACCACCAGGGAGAGGTTACTAGCACTTCACCCTGGTGTGATACACTAAATAATGCATAAAAGAGCTCCATTTATAAATTCGCGAAAAGCAAAAACATATCAAACATGAAAACATTGGCGAAAAAGATGTGTCTTTAATCGTGACTTGAACATTGGCAGAGATGTAGCTTGACGGACATCTGCGGGCAGGCGATTCCACAGAGTTGCTGCAGCGACTACAAAGGATCTATCACCGTAGAATTTCGTGTTTGAGCGAGCGAGTTGGAGACGTGTTGCACATGACGATCGTAACGGTCTTGTAGGAACATACAGATTAACAAGATCACAAATAAACGCAGGCGCCATTTCATTCATGGCTTTGTATGTGAGTAACAGGATCTTAAACATAGATCTGTATTCAACAGGTAACCAATGCAGTTGACAGAGCAAAGGTGTAATGTGCTCACGGCGAGATGCACACAAAACAAGACGAGCGGCGGTGTTTTGAACACGTTGGATCTTCGCGATTTCAGATTGAGATAAACCATACAAGAGGGAATTGACGGAGTCCAGCCGCGATGTCACGAAAGCATGTACTAGCCTGCAAGTCGTGTTGTTATCCAGATATTGTCGTATCTGACCGATTTTTCTGATGGCACACATAGCAGATCTACACAGATTATCCACGTGATTTGTCATACGAAGTGAAGAATCCATAACAGCTCCGAGATTACGAGCTCGTGGTGAAGATTGAATCACGGTTTCACCGATGGATAATTGGGATTGCACTGCAGGTGACTTGCTGAACTGAGAGGAGAAATGGATAAACTCAGTCTTCTTATCATTGAGAACCAGCTTATTAGTTGAACACCAAAAACGTATATCAGCAATGCAGGTTTCAATCTTCTTTATTGCGGACTCTCGATCTTCAGGATTGAATGTCAAGTATAGCTGAGTGTCATCTGCGTATACTATGCTACTGACACCATGCGATTGTATGAGGTCATGAAGGGGCGCACTATAGAGTGTAAATAACAGCGGCCCAGCAACCGATCCCTGGGGGACACCGTAGATTAATGGCAGTGCATCAGAGAGAACATTTTTGATGCTAACAGACTGAGTGCGTCCACTCATGTACGACTGGATCCAGCTTAAGGCAGTATCTTGTATTCCATAGCGAGTGGCAAGGCGGCGAAACAGGAGACCATGATCAATTGTATCAAATGCCGCCGAGAAATCCAAGAGGACTAGAAAAGCCTCTTGGCGCTGATCAAGGGCGCTTAAGATGTCATTCTGGACACGTAATAAGGCGGTTTCCGTACTATGATGACGTCTGTAAGCGGATTGAATGCGGAAATGTAAGTGGTTGTCGGTAAGATAAGATTGTAGCTGCAGAACGGCAACTCTCTCAATAACTTTGCCTAAATATGGCAAATTGGAGATAGGACGATAGTTGGCGTACACGTCTCTGTCCAGGCCAGGTTTCTTTAGCAGCGGGTGGATGCAAGCATGCTTAAAGGACGAGGGTACGACGCCAGTGGAAAGAGATTCATTAACGATGGTAGTAATGGTCGACAGCAGGTCATGTAAGCACAACTTTAAGAGCGAAGCTGGAAGGGGATCTAGGCGACATGATGTAATTGAAGCAGACATTATGATCTTTAGCACATCTTCCTCTGAAACGGTCAAAAACTCGGAGAATGAATGAGAGCAGATTTCCGGGATTTCAGTCGAAATTGGCAGGTCAACATTATTGTCTAAGCTATCACGAAGTTTTTTCACCTTGTCAACGAAGAACTGTGCAAAGCTGTCAGCAAGTGCCTTCGGACAATCATATGACGGCAAGGTTTCTTCGGGCTTAGGACTAGATAGCTTGTCGACGACTCTGAACAGATCTTTAGGCTCTGAGTCAGTTATCTGAGAACGATGAAATTTATTCTTCGCTTTATTCAGAAGGTCTTTGTATTGAACACATTGTTGCTTAAACTGTTCTTTATCAACAACCAGTTTCGATTTCAACCACTTTCGCTCAAGACGACGTCTCTCTTGTTTAGCAGCACGGAGAGTGTCCGTGTACCATGGAGCATGAGGTCTGAGTATTACAGAACGCTGAAGTAACGGGGCATGTATGTCCAAAATATCTGACAGAGTTGTAGAAAACTGATGTGCAAGATCTTCCAGTTCACCGGACGGAGAGGTTAACAAAACTGACTCGTGTATGTCTTTGGTGAATGTTTCAGTATCGATACTGCGAATTCTTCGGGTTTCAACACGTTTAACACTTGGCGCTGGTCGTAACATGTTGACAAAGCATTTAATTGCAGAGTGATCCGATGGCAAATCATGGTGCGTTGAGGGGGACATCACGAGATCGTCATCCTTTCTTGATATGATTAGATCCAACGTATGTCCTTTCTATTGGGTAGGTCCAGTGATATGTTGTTGAAGACCTGATAGCTCGAGTAGATTGGAAAACGAGGCAGCTTCGCGATCATCTGGATCGTCAACATGGACGTTAAGATCACCAATGATCAGGAGATTTTGAATTACAACCAACGACTCAAGAAGTGTGGAGAATTCATCCAGAAACATGCGGAAAGTGAGTTGATTTTCGCTGTTTTCTGGTGGTCGATAAATAACAACAAGACGCATCGAGGTGGAATTTGATTGAACAGTTACATCCATGTGTTCAAACGCTTTGTATGTGGGGCTATCATTGATGTTAAAAGACACCCCATCACGGATAAGAACACCAACTCCACCAGCTCGCTTAAAAGTCCGTGGAACATGGTGCAGCTTAAAATTTGGAAGGGTATTGCCGATGTCGGCAAGAGTGCGATGGTCTTTTACTCCTCCAGTAAACCATGTCTCGGTTACAGCAAAAATGTCCAGTTTATGATTAATAGCAAAATCACAGAAAGAGGCTGATTTGTGCCCTTTTTTGTGCTTAGCGTTAAGCGAACGGGCATTCCAATGCGATAGCCTGATGCGAGGTGCATTCTGGGATTGAGTGCTAATAGGCTTGATTTTAACCAAATTATGTTTGTTGACGAAGCGTGTAGTGTCTTTTTCTTCCCAGCGTGCATTTCTTTGAAACTTTATGTTTTGAGTTCTGGCACTGATGCGTACACTTATAGATCGTTTCTTGTTTATACCACCTCGACACCCTCGCTTGGTTTCGTTAGCGAGTATGTTAAGGGCACGAAGTTTATGCCACGTCTGAGGGAGTATACGAGGATAATGATTGTTTATCACACCTTTTCCAATGTTCATGAGCAAGTTTCTACTATATATAATTCGATTCATAGCATAAAATACGTAAGTTCAACGAATGGTGCAAAATTCGACAGAAAAGCAATATACGGTAATAGTTCAAAATGTCACAGTACGAGAATATATTATAAAAATACTTCAAAACAAAGCAGCAAGTTGAAGACAAAATCAGTTCATTGAGTTCTATAACGTTAGAAACGAGAAACTTACTACAATGAAGAACAGTTTCATATGCACAAATAGATAAAAATAGGTATAATTCTGGACACGAAAATTATAACGCAGCCACGATGGGCGCCATCAATCAACGTAATAGACGATGTGAGGCGTAGGAGAGTATTCAGCAACAAATAGGAGACAATAACTCCTCACTACTATACTTGCAGTCAAGTAACACAGACGCGCACAACACACAGGTGGATCTATACGCCAGTGCTCAACTGTCAGTCAAATACAACAGAGACTATTTGCAGTTATATCTCGTGTGGTGATCTACGACCTGGCAAGTATGCATTCTTTTATATGCCTGCTTTGTTTCTATGTCGTAAAAGGAAAGAATACACAATATTTTGGTTATTCAATTAGATTTGCCGATATTTTCATCCTGTACGGTGTGTTTTGTTTCAAAATATAAGTTGCGGAAAATATTTACATTGAGGACGAGGAATTTGATATTATAATAATAGATAAAAAAATAAGTCAATAATAAGAATGTTTCTGTATGGGAGATTAACAAATTAAGATTCCGAAATAGAAGTGCGTCAGTGGCTGTTCGAATAGGTTAAGAAAAACTTAAGTCTCGTTACTTTTAAGATTATTTTCTCTTATTCATTTTGTAATTGCTTCAATCAAAAGCAATGACTCTGCGTTCTGACTGACGCTGCTTACCTATGCATGTTATTAAATTCCACGTATTGATACAACGACAAATTGTAAATTTCATGTTCATATTAATGTAATATATTTTCAACACTAAACATTTAGGTCGGCTGGTTTTGTTAAAATGTTGAAGCAAGCATCATAACATAATCATAACTTGAGAGCGTTAACAATTATGTACAGCAACTTTAAAGGAGCATATCGTTATTTGTTAAAGGACCATATCGTACTTTAAAATTTTGCAACTAAGGAGCTTCTAGTCAAACACAGTTTTTACGAGTTGGTTAAATGCCATAATTACACTGGGCTGATACAAACAGATCACTATTATGTTCCTTTGATGAAATTCTTGTCTGATTATACCCATGACGGATTGCTTGAATGGTTGATTTAATATGAACACTTTATACCAGCCACCAAACACCCTGCACACACACCCCTACATATCATACTCAAACACTCACACAAATATCTTCGTAAACCTTTTAAAAAATTATAATACGGTATTGTATAAAAAGTGGTCGACAAAAAGAGACTATATGTTAGAATTAATTCCGAATACTTCAGAATAAATACCAGAAATTACTTGAATTGATAACTCGCTGAAAAATACACCATTAAAGCTTTAGCCTTTTTATTATAATATAGAGAAAATAGATATTCAACAGGAAAGTACAATTACCTCTGCATTTCCGCTGTTATATAAAGTTAACACGAAGGTAGATTTAATAAAAAGTTTAATATTAAGAACGTTTCTGGTGGGAGATTCCGAAATAGAAGTGAGTTAGTTAATATCGGTACGAATCGGTTAAGTTAAGCGTAAATCACATTTCATTGAAAAGAATGTTCTGCTACATGCACTTTTTCTTTTTTTACAATAATTCTTCGATCGAAAGCAATAAGTCTACGTTTAAACTACACTAAACCCACCCATGCGTGCTATTACATTACACGTATATTGTAAATAATTATAGATTCTACGTTGATATATCGTAATGAAGCAAACATAAAGTGAACCATATTTTGTACTTTGTTCTCAAAATTACAAAAATGATTTAGGCAAAAAGCATAGTAGTATGACGATATTCAATTATTTATGTTTGTTTACAAAAGCATTGGACGCAAAAACAGGAAATGTATCACAACAAATACATACAAACAATGGCCATCTCGAGATATATAGCCGCTGCTATCGTGTTTGAATGAAATGTGTTTAGAATTACATTCTGCCACATATCCAGTCAAACTTACATATAGTATTGTAAGATTTACGCAAATACAATGTACCTGCCCTCATACATGTACAAGTTTTGTAACATGTTCACACACAATTTTATTGCAATGCGTATCTATGTTAAAAACCGATTTTATATTTTGCTATGATAAGACTGCAAAATGTCAAAACGCATATCGTGAAGTTATGGTCAAATACAATAAAACCTCAAACATTGATCCAATTAAACATTAAATCAATCCTAAAACTCATTTGAAAACAGATTATTTTCCAAGTTTTACAGGTGTCCAATCATGCCAATATTGAAATAAATTTATGTTAGACAGCGAATATCATCAGATTGTATAAAATTTGATAGCATCCCAGCAAACACACGACGTTTTCCAAAAAGGGTGCAAATGTAGGGTTATATAAAGGGTATACAAACGTTTAAAAATGTTTTATGAATGTTATTAAAATAACATTCATAAAACATTTTTGAAACGGTAATGCAAAACATTCTATCAGAATATTTTGCAAATATTTTTGCCCAAAAAAATGCATAATAAATGTTACTAAAACGTTAAAATGAATTTTCGTTTTAAGAACATGTTTGTGTATGCAGGATATAATTTGATGTTTCTACTTTTGTGAGCGTTTTCAACTGCTCATTACAAAAATGGTATTAATTATGACAAATACCACTTTTGGCGTCATGAGAAACCTTTCAAAATGTACCGATTATCTCATAATAATTATACTTGATTTAAGCATCATGATCGTCCCGTGGACATGGTGGTATTTACTGACAGCTGAATTGGTGTATAATTTGAACTACAAAGCTTGTTGGTATTTTGTCCGCTAGTATCATGATTACTAATGAGCAGAGTGACTAAAAAGAAAATAGAAAACAATTATTGACAAAAACTTTTTCAGTCCGTGTCTGGGTTTACTATGTTTCTCATTGTCCTTTATATTTATGTACAGGGTGTCCCCAAAAAAAGAGGCCCCTCATTGCGCCCTCTTTTTCTCCTATTTCTGGAAAGTTGATCAAATATATTTTGATTATGTAAAGAAACCTTGAGTCGTTAGCTTTAATAAACCAAAACAATTGTATCAATCGGCGGACAACTTTTGAAGATATGCTATTTTAAAGAAATGTACCCGTTTTTCATTCTGTCCACGGAGAAGGTTTGACTACTTCAAAGATTGAAAAGGAGAACACATACCATGCATGAATATCAAACATTCCTCAATGATAACTGTATAAATAACTTTATTTCATGGAATGGGCTTTACCGGTGGGTTACTGGGCAATGGATTTTGTTAGTAGTGTCATTAATTTGGGTAAAATGGATGCCGAATGGGACTTTTGGTTTACTTGCAATTACTTTTTTTCTTGGTTATTTATGCCTTTTTGTTTTATTATGTGTCTTACTTTGTTGTTTCTTGCTTTCTTTTTTTATTTACAACATAGGTCATTTCTCTTATTTGGACAAAATGTAGCCCTAAAAGGCTGCTTGGTTTGTCTTTGGTTCTTCTGAAGTGAGTTTACTGTGCTGCTCTGCCCTCTACCTGGTTGCCTCCTTGGCGAATACAGGTTTCAGCCCTGGTCCCCGGCCCTGGTCCTCATTGCATTATTTTGCGTTGCGTACCATCCTTGTGCGCCGGATACTTGCAAATGCATTCAGTAATAAGTTTGCGAAGATCTTGGATTTTGACACAAAGGAAAAAATCAAGTGGTGTGAGGTCTGGTAATCGTGCTGGCCACTCCACAGCATGAGCCATCCCAACCACTCTGTTTGCTATCCGTGGACAGGGTGAAAAACGGGTACTTTTATTCAAAAGAGCATATCTTCAAAAGTTGTGAGCCGATTGAAATAATTGCTTCGGTTTATTAAAGCTAACGATCAAAGGTTTCTTTACATACCAAAATATATTTAATAAACTTGTCAAAAACAGGACAAAGAGGGCGCAATGAGGGGCCTCTTTTTATTGGGACACCCTGTATGTTGCAGAGAAACGGGGTGATATAGAACATTATGGATGCATGATCTTAATGTATTTCCTCTGTCTCGACACAAGTCTTTAAACAAAACAGTTAATGCATATAAAAGCGTAATCCCAAAGTCTTAATACGCTCTTCCTAATCCTAATCGGTAATGATTAAGGTAAATCTTGTAAATCTTGTAAACATGTTTCCTAAATCAGGTATTAATGAAAATAGGTCGTAAACACACATTCTCGTGTTAGGCAAAACAGGAAGGGATTACCTATACCAATGGTACTCTAGCTTTTAAAAGCCCCATTTATTATGATGTGCAATTTGAAATATCAGAACTATTTCTGACTTAGTTCCTGATCAGAGCCCTCGCAGTCGCAGTCAACGAACAAGGTATAGGATAACCAGTGTTAGCCCACAGCACATACAGGGTGCCCCAGAAAAAAATTACCGAGTGAATAAAATTGAACGTAAGTTGAGAAAAAGACATCAATATCAAAAAATTTAAAATGTAGCGGATAGCCTATCGTATTGTGCATCACATACGAAAATGTTATTTGATTCAGTTGAATGGTTGCGAAGAAATTAACGATTACAAAATGCGCGCATCAATGCAGTTCATTCCAAGTTTGATCAACAGGCGCTTTTTTCATACTCGCTCACCGCTTCCTAAAGTTTGTGTACCCCATTATCTATTTTATAGTCCGACGGTATTATGTTATTCATGCTTTCACTAAAGATGAATAACAGTTTGTCCGAGAAAACTTTGATTTCTTCAATTGGAAGCTTTCCAACTTTAATTCTTTAGGTTGTGCAAATATGTTAACTTTCCAAAGAACATTTTGAGCCAAGAATGGCAATGATCAAGTGCTTACAGCTTTACGTGTTGATACCATGCAACATTAATGTTGAAGTTTTAAAAAGATTTAAACTTTGCATTTCAATTTCTTGGAATTATTCCAAAAACATTAATGTGTGTGAGAAATGTTTAAGCCAGCTGGAATTCTGTATGCAATCATTCTGTATGCAACATTTATATCATCATTAATGAAAAAAAGATATTTACAAGTACTGAGCATCATCTTACATTCAAGCTTTCACTAAAAATATCGTCCAGGTTTTCAAATTTGAACAAAACTTAATTAAATGTTTGGCAAGAAACAGATTGTTTAGAGAGAACGAAAAGGATTTCACAGAACAAAATATGACGCTCATTGACAATTAAAAACTAGTGCGCATTGTGTTGAATGATCTTTCTTTCAAACTTGGAATGGAGTGAATTGGTGCATGCGTCTTGTAATTCGTCGTAATCAGTAAACCGGTTCCAGTAAAATTGATGTATAAGATGCAGAATAAGATGGGCTATACGATGATGTTTAGATTTTTGGATTTTGATGTCCATTTCTCAACATACGTCCAAATTCATTCGCCCGGTATTTTTTTCTGGGACACCCTGTATACCCACAGTCATTGTTCTTTCTAGGCTAGCCCTACTGACCATGGTGATCAGCCTCCGAAAGTCAGAGTAATGGATCTACACAAAATTGTCTCACTTGCCTCATTGTTTAGGCCTATTAACAGTACACCCGGGCAATTAAGTACAACTTTGACGATTGGTTTCCATCGCTAACTGCCAATGAGAATTGATCAAGTACCTTTTGGATGATACCAAAATGAATTAGTGGGGCTAATATCTCGTGAACCATGTGCTTGATTGTCATTGTATACCAACCAATTCCAATAATATTATATTGTAATCTATTTTTGTATCTCAAAACTGTTACAAAATGTACTAGCTAAAACACGCCATCGTATAAGATTTCCATGTACTCTTTAAGGGGGTACTACACCCTTAGCCAATTTTGTGCATATTTTTGCATTTTTATCAAAAATTATAACGCATTGGTGACAAGTAAGATATGTATATTATAGGGGCAAGGACTTCAACTACTGCACTAAAAATTCAGCAACTCAAGGCAAGTAGTTATTGATTTATTGATCAAATACTGGTTTTCCCTCATTTCTGACTGTAACTCCACAACTGTTGTCTGTGCTGAAATAAAATTTCCAGTGCAGCAGTTGTAGTCCTTGCCCCTATAATACACATATCTTACTTGTCACCAATGCGCTATAATTTTTGAGAAAAATGCAAAAATAGGCACAAAATTGGGCAGGGGTGTAGTACCCCCTTAAAGGAGGTTGACAAGGGATTACATGATGGGTAATTGCTTATATCTTAACACATTTAGTAGGTCATTTGTTTTTGTTAATGGCGAGCTCTTGAGAAATCAGGTCTATGTTCAAGAATGATGAATTCCTCTGTCTTTGCTGCACATGTTTGTCTAAATTTAGTTTAAACGGTGTACAATATATACACCCACATCTACCACACCGTCGAGTTATCTACTGCTTGCTTAGCTATAAATTTATTTATGATGTTCAACACCTGTTTTCGAACACTGGTTCAAGTACCTGCCTCGCGCCGTGTAATAGTTTGCAGCCATATTTGAACAATAATGTAGTCATGTCACTATCCATCACCTTAAGGGTTACGAGACATTCTTTTCTTTCGCGTTGCATTAAATCTATGTCTTTTATTCGTCGTGTATCATTTACAACACTGTGTAGGTGTACACACGAGCACTAGTAAGGAAGTAGCTGTGAAATGTAATGGGGCAGAATTGGGTATGATAGCTGTAGTGATGCTAAAAAGTATTAAAACCATTTGTTTTTGTTAAAAGCACAATTTAATAATTGAAAAGCCTGCGAGACACAATTTAAATGAGAAGACATTTAATATGTGCACACCAACCCAACTAAACCACACACGGACCCATATATACCACATCACATAAACACTAACACCCATATCCCCTTAAACATTAAAATTGGTACGCTATTATAAACAAAGGTGTAAAACAAAAAGAGCCTCAATGCTAGAAATTAATCCTGTTCCAAATATCTCCAATTGAAATTTTTTAATTATATTGCTAGGTGGAACAATACACCATATAAGCTTATTTTAATGTTGGAAAACAAAAATGGTCAAATGGACCATACAATTACCCTTTAATGGTTGTTATGTGAAATGAACTTGTATGGGGCGCTTTATAAGTTTATAAGCCCCATTGTTTATGTCTCAGTTGGAGACAGCAAATTGTTCAGAAATATACTGACTTTGAGTTATAATGACTTAAACTAAAATGTACATTTCAATGCAGAATACTTCACGTATGGTATATTTTCGTTGGTGACAATCGTAGCATTGATACACATGATAAGGTTGTTCTGACATTTGGCAACTGAGACGATGTCCTCTTGTACGTGTTCTTGCATATAAGATGTTCACACAATTTGTCCATATTTCCAGGTTTGAGGACGACCAATAAGGTACTGAGTTAACGAAAATGTTATGTACGGAGTCCACTTATTTGATTTAAAAAAATCTCTAAAATATAATATGAATAGAGTTAATAAATAATAATAATAATAATAATGAATATAATAATAATAATAATAATAATAATAATAATAATAATAATAATAATAATAATAATAATAATAATAATAATAATATATTATATGGATATCTAAAAAGAATTCAATATAAAGCATTTTGCCTTGCTTTCTGTGAAGCTGGCTTTCACGGTTGTCAATCACATGCAAAGGTCACAGCTAACGTTTTGTTTTTATGATTTCCCAATAATATAATATTTCGTATTAAAGTAACCTTATAATAGTAATTGAGGATTGAGGATAAGTATATTAAAATACAAATGATCATTTTCTAATCACGATAATATTTCCGCTTGCGTGTAAGACGTGATGATCTAATACCTGTGAATTATAATTGACTCCTCGGTATTCAGTGGCTAATTCTTAGAAAAAGTGCAACGTCGTGGGTGGCGTTTCTATTAAGAGTTCCTTAGCTAAGCTATTAAATCCTGCAATACTTAGTATATAGATCATGTTTTATTAATAACTCCTTGAATCGTGTGATGAAACTGTAAAGCAAGTTGTTAGAACGCCTCAAGTTTGATCAAAACCATCGCTATCTTGTTATACAAACCTATACTATACATTTGGTTTGCCTCCAGTGCGGTAGTGACGCAGGTGCGAATTGCAGTATCGATACACGCACGCTTGCAAGGACGGTTTCTTGGTACGCTTACAGCGCAATTGTGACAAAAGCAATGACGTCATTTATACCGGACTTGAGGTGCTTCAAAGAATACTTCATTCTTGGGATGTGTGATGAAATTTGACATATAAGATTCAAAAGAAATTGTACGGTTTCTTTTACAAATTCATTGGGTGCAAAAACAGGAAATGAATAATAATAATTGCATATAAACAACATAATAATTATATACAAGCAATGGCCATCTCGAGAGACATTACGTAGCCGGTGCTGTCACAATGATATGTGGAATGTGATTTAGAATACTATACCACAACGACGGCCAATTTAAGTTAAAATCATATTGTAAGATTTACGCAACTGGCTGCCCTCATATTTAAATAAAAATGTCGATTTCCACACGATTGTTTATGCATCTTTATTCCTAATTATTATATCATGTGAATAATAAAAGCAACCGCGAATAAAGCAATATCATCACTACCGGACTTGAAGTGCTCCAACGAATAATTAATCCTTGAAATGTGTGATGAAATTTGACAAATAAGATTCCCAAGAAATTGTATGGTTTCTTTTACAAAATCATTGGGCGCAAAAACAGGAAATGAATAATAATAATTACATATAAACAACATAATAATTACATGCAAGCAATGACCATCTCGAGAGCCATTGGATAGCCGCTGCTGTCACAATGAAATGTGCTTTATACTATTCCACTTAAAGTAATTGAGAGATTGCGATTTCCAAACGTAGCATCGAACGTACGTGGAATCTATTCAAAATCCCGTCACAGTAGAGTGATTTTGAATAGATTCCACGTACGTTCGATACGTACGTTTGGAAATCGCAACCTCTATAACATTGTAAGATTTACGCAACTGGCTGCCGTCATATTTAAAAATGTCGATTTCCACACGACTGATTGTGCATCTAAGTCCCAATAATTATATCATGTGAATAATAAAGCATAAAGTGCTCTTATGGCAACATATGATGACCTCATATGCAAAACCACTTATATCCACATTTTTGGCGCCTGTTTGACTTTCATATCACTTTCTAATCCTGAGATATTGTAATTTTCCCTTTCGGAAATCTACGGAAATTTTCGGCAAATTTGAATTAAAGGGGCTTTAAAATCTAGGGAAAATATATTATGTTATTATTATTTTGATGTTTTATGGTAGTATCTAATTTTTTGCAACTTTTAAAACCAAATAAGCTGTTTTTGAGTCATTATGTAAAGGTGGTTTCTAGAGCAGGGTCAATCTGTTTGGTTGCAAACCCCTTTACACACATAAAATCCATAAAATAAAATAAATAATAAAAGTGAAGGCTCAAAATTTGTACCAAACTTACTCGCTTAGTTCCTATCCATCAAAACTAAAAAACAAATAATAATAATAAAAAAAATAAAACAAACACGTGTTTTGTCAAATAATGTTAATGTGAGGGGATTTGGAAGCAAACTCTTCATACATGGATCCCAAAGTATATTGCAACAGACTGCTTATCTGTAGTGATAAAGCCTGGTGAAATTTATGTAATGTTTTCAATTTTTACAAGAAGTCTATTGTGTATTATTGTCGAATATTTGAATCTGTCTAAAGCTGAGGAGCAAGCAAACAACGAAGGAGAAGTCATTCTTGATCACATAATTACGCCTTAGCTTTCCTACATCGTAATACATACCTGAATAATTCACGCCAAGGCCTCTAGACCTCAAACATTAATGTTTCGTATTACCTTAAGGGATCTAAAATGAGCGTTTATGGCGTTTCGACAGTATTTTTGTGGGACGTGAGCACATCAGACCTATCGAATTGCATTCTGAATACGAAGCATGTCTTTCTGATATCAAATAATTTTCATTTTTGAAAATCACAATATAATACAAATTTTATGACAAATTATAAAACTTTGATATTTTTCAAATTTTTGATATATAACAGTCATCGAAGTAAATTATATAAATCTAATGATATATTCTTAAAGTGTATGTAGCAGGAGGAAAAGCCGACGGTCAATTGAAAATTTTGACCTTTCATATTGAAGATATGGATTTTTTCCCAAAAAGACCTAATTTTTTTGGTGTTTTGGGAAAAAATCCATATCTTCAATACGAAAGGTCAAAATTTTCAATTGATCGTCGGCTTTTCATCCCACCTACATACACTTTTAAGTATAAATCATCAGATTTATAAAGTTTACTTCAAGTACTGTTAAATATCAAAAATATCAATTTTTAATGATTTGCCATAAAATGTGTATTAAATTGCGAATTTCAAAAATCAACATTATTTGATATTAGAATGACATTCTTCGTAGTCAGCATGCAATTCGATATGTCTGATGTGCTCTAATGTCCCACAATAAATCCTGTCCAAACGTTCATACCCCAGCCCTTAAGCCGATCCCAAAACTCATTTGAAAACCGATATTATTTTCCAAATTTTACGTATGTCTATTTTGAAATAATCTAATTTTTATTCTTAGAGAGCGAATGTCATCAGTTGTATAGAACTTCATTCTGCTTTAAAATAAGAGTTTTATATTTCTACTGTTGTAACCGTTTTCAACTGCTCATTACAACAATAATATTAAGATGATGAGGATCATAAATGCCTAATTTCGCGTGACGATAAACCTTTAAAATTGTCGCCGGTTATCTCATTTGAATTGAGCATCAAGATCGTCCCAAAGACGTGGAGTTTACTGACAGCTGAATTATTTGTATAATTTGAAATATAAAGGGTGTAGGAACTGTGCCCGCTAGTACCATGGTTATGAACATAGTGTGTAAACGAAAACGGAGCACAGTTATTGACATAAACTTTTCAGTCTCGGGGTTTCTCGATATCATTCTGTATTATTTATGTGTATTAAAAAGGCGCGGGGAGATGGATGTATGATTTTAATATTATTTGCTCTTTCTCTACAAAAGTCTTTAAAAAGACAGCTAAATATACAGAAGCGTAGTAACAAAGCCTTATTGCGCTCTCATATTCGGTAATTATTCAAAACTCTAGAGTACATTTCCTAAATTTGCTGCCAATCAGATATTAATAGGTCATAAAAACACTTTCCCGTTTTTAGACAAAGCAATCGCTCATTACAAATGACACTATAATTGCTTTAGGCACTAAAGTAAGTGTAAATTCGAGCTATCAGACGCGGTTTAACGCCTGTTCAATCCGTTTCTGACTTGCCTCTTGATCAAAGTCTTTACAGCCAACGAGAAAGTCCAGGATAAGCAGCGTTAGCCCACATACATTATCTTTGTAGAGTCTGTGGCTAGTCCCAGTGATCATGGTGACTAGCCTCCTAAAGCTACAGAAGGTAAATCTAGAGTTTTATTTATATATAACTCTAGTTACCTAGAAAGTCTCTGTTGTCTAGAAACTCCACACGCTGATGCGACACCTTCAATCCCCCTTCAGACTAGTGTCAGAGGGGATTTTCATGTTCTTGGTGTCAGTTGATGTTCATTTTTATTTTGTGGAATATGTCTGCTTTGGAGCAAAGCTATAGCTGTCTCACATATAGTAAATGTAGACAACATTCCCCAACTTTATGTAGTTTTGTATCAAAATTTCATTACAAAATAGTTATTACAAAATCTGCGTTACAATAAGGTTAGCTGTCTCACAAATAGTAAATGTAGACAACATTCCCCAACTTTATATAGTTTCGTATCGAAATTTCATTGAAAAATAGTTATTACAAAATCTGCGTAACAATAAGGTTAGCTATCTCACAAATAGTAAATGTAGACAACATGCCCCAACTTTATAGCTTTGTATTAAAAGTTCATTACAAAATAAGTATTACAAAATCTGAGTAACAATAAGGTAAGTGCTCGTACATGTAGTTGTTTTTGTTGAACTAAAGAATCTTTGTACATCGACGAGGTACTGTTCTGCTTTGGAACTTTGAATCGATTGCCGTATTGATAAAAAAAGATTAGCACTGGACTTGAAAGGGCAATACATCCTATTACTTGCAAGATTACCAACCATTTCCGACAAGATAGTGTGACCTATTTCTACAAGAGATTGCAGGAAGGTTAATTGCTTATAATTGAATACATTTAGTAGATCATTTGTTTTAGTTAATGGCAAACTGTTGGGAGGTCAACTCATCAAACTTTACTGCACCTGCCGACTTAATGTATGTTTCTTCTTTCTCAATAATAAAGAAAATAATATCGCACACAATAGTGTAGTATAAAGCCTCGCAACTCTTTCCTATTCGGTAATGATAATGCTCTTTTTAATAGAGACAGCCTCGAAAATCTAGAACATGTTTCCTACATTTGTCAATCGGGTATTAATGAAATAGGTCGTAAAACACATTTCCGTTTTTAGACAAAATAGCAATCGCTCATTTTAGAAATGGCACTATATAGCTTAAAGCACTATCTATTATAATACGAGATATCAGTCACGGTTTTACGTCTGTTAAATCCCTTTCTGACTTCGCTCGCTTACTGATGGCAAGTTAGACAGCATACCCCAGCTTTTTTAGCTTTGTATAAAATCAAAAAACCTGTTTTCTAATACGTGAGGGTAACTGCAACTTTTGGTGGTTTATGATCCTTTATAACATTAATATTTGTCATTTAGGGGCTATCTTGAAAAATGGCGGCCATCGTGGATTTTGAATTGGCCAATGTTTTTATGAGCCATATTCCCATCTAAACAAAGTGAATGGGTATTCATAACCTCCGCGTAACACGCCATTTGTGCGTTCCAATCAAATTGGTCGTTAGACGATTTACCCACACCGCGATGTACCGGCGCGGAGGTTATTGATATCCATCAATGACCTCCGCGTATGCTTACGCGGTACAAAGACTTCCGCGTGTGCGCATTTGTTGCGCCGGAACACTTCACGCGCACGCAACTACCATATTTGCACATGGTGTGATTGCGCAGTGCTGTAATTGGTAAGTCTGTTTTAGCCTGTTCGACTTTTGAAGGGCGAAATATAAGTTTTGATAAAAATTGTTTATTTCAACAAATTTCAGAGAATAAAATCTTGAGATTTGGTTGAGTGATGAGTTAAAAATGACGGTTATGAATTCGGTTAATAACTTTGCATCAGTTATATGTCGGGCATTGTGAAAAATCTAAACATTTTGCTTTGGACCTCGGAATATCCCTCGGGGCTGCGCCCCTCCGGATATTCCTCGGTTCCAAAGGCAAAATGTTTAGATTTTTCACAATGCCCTCCAAATAACTAATGCGCAGTTATTAACCTATAATTCATAACCTCATTAATAAACGCGATGCGTGCGATCCAATCATATTTTATTATTTGTGAAAACGCGAACGCAAATCGAGGTCATTAATATCTCACAATTGACCGCAAAATGCGTAATTGTTCCAATGTCGCACACAATTGACTTCTGCGTGCGCCGTATTGTGCGTCCAACGAACTGCGCGCGCGCTGGCTGCCGTATTTGGATTGCGCGCTACCATATTTGCACAGATTCTGATACGCACTTTTGTTATTGGTCGTTTTGTTTTAGCCTGATCGATTTTAGGAAAGGGAAGATGTAAAAATTGTTTATTTTTACAAACTTTTGAGGAAAATTTTGTGTTATTATGTAAAGTTAAAAGTTAAAAGATCAAAGTGACGGTTTATCGGAATATCCCTCGGGGCTGCGCCCCGAGGGATATTCCTCGGTTCCAAAGGCAAAATGTTTAGATTTTTCACAATGCCCTCCAAATAACCGATGCGCAGTTATTAACCTCTAAATCATACTCTTGGTAACCATACAATCATCAACGTTGATCAGCAGCCAGGTAACATGTATCATAAATAAAACAAATCGGTTGATGTAAGACATGTCTAACTCTACACAACTACAATCTCCCTTTCCTGTTGACAGTATAACTGGGCAAGCAGAAGCCGAATAAGTGCAATTATATTTACTAATGTATTTTTGCACTGGAGAGTATTATGAGTGTTTTGAGTCATCCAGTAGTATAAAATAGACAACAATATGAATCACATACTGGACTCACCAACGATTTTTTCAGTAACGTTGCGACCCGTTCACCGGGTCTTCATCAGACTGCGCAGAGACTTGACTGATGGTTTGGTCACGTGATGGTAATCGCCTGTCTGATGAAGACCCGGTGAACGGGTCGCAACGTTACTGAAAAAATCGTTGGTGAGTCCAGTATTTGATTCATATTTTTGTCTACTGGAGAGTATTGTTTTTAAAATAAGTGACAATATAAAGCTGAGATTTAGGAAGCATTTAATTTGTAGAATTCTTTTTACAATTGTAGGCATGAACGAATTTTATTGACCACCAGATCTGTATTGAAGCCGGGGCATGGAGGCATGGCTTCAGAAGAAATGCGAATTTTTTTTTGTGGCTACCAGGTGGGAAATCGAAACAGAAGCATGCAATATTTCTTGATATGTTTTAATAGAAAGACAGAAGAAATTAAAATACACACACAAAGGAACACTAGAAAAATCAATTCCTCCCTTTGGATGAGTATTGATTGATTCTCAACCTTATTGTTTTTGACTGATGTATAACTAAATGCACGTATTGTACCAGTTCCATATGATGTCACTGTGACATAATAAATGTGAGTGTGCTCTCGTGAACAGTGGAAATTTGTTTATACACATTTAATTTTGGTTTATGTACTACAAGCATGAAATAAAATATTGATAACTTGTTTCACCCGAAAACCAAGATTGGACTCTATATCTGCAAATTTGGTAGGAGTTAAACTAATAACCAGTGGGCGTCACTGAACCACTGTCATCCTCGTTCCTCAAGGATTAAAGGTCAACCTATACCACTGTGAAGGTGGCATGTCAACGTTTGTTTTCGTTAAAATAAGTAACATAATACTAATCCCAATATTAATACTATAACTACGATTAGCCTAAGTAATTTGGTAGTTTATTTCAGCGTTTAAATGTAGTCAGATTGAAAACTTCTGAAGTAATACCAACCCTTTTACAGACGAAGGTCTAATGTAAAGGAGAGCAGTACCCTTATTAGAAAAGTGCCTCAATGTATTCTACATTTTTCCGCTTAAAAGTAACATGTCTGACAAGACGTGATTTGAGCTGGGCTATTGCCGCCTTCCCATTGTCATTGTTTTAAATTTACTACCCAATAAGACATTGTAAACATTAACGCAATTACTCATATTAAATGGGTCATTACACATGATAGTAAATTTTTCATTTCATGTAGACATAAAATGAATCCTTGCAAACGTTTTTATCATTACAACATACGAAAGATGATTTGTTTACTTTCCTCTGAAGCACTTTTGAAATAAATCCAGATAATATAATATGTCATAATATCCGATAATTACACTACCTGTGATTATTAACATACATTTCGGTTTCAAGTTAAAGATATACATTCCAGTCCCGATTCCAGTTTCTCTTTGAGTAGATGAAATTATAAACCACTCATAATTTCTTTGACAGACTCACAAGGGATTGTTACTGCAGCAAATGAACCGTGTGTGACGTAATAGACGATGTGAGGCGTAGGAGAGTATTCAGCAACAAATCGGAGACAATAACTCCTCACTACTATACTTGCAGTCAAGTAACACAGACGAACACAACACACACGTGGATCTATACGTCCGTGGTCAACAGTCTGTCACAGATGCAGTAGCGGTTGTAATCTCGTGTAGCCATCCAATGCCTGGTAAGTGCACACTGTATTATATGCTTGCCGTATGTCTGTGTCGTCAAAGGAAACACTACACAATAAACGAAGGGCGCGATATTGAGGTTATTCAATTGATGTAACCGAGTTCTTCATCCTGTGCGGTGTATTTAGTTTCAAACACATTTGTGCAAGGAGCAATGTGTTAAAATAATATGCAAGACGAGGAATATTTGTTTTGTCGCGTAAATAATACGAAATTAGTGTGCAGTAATAAGATTGTTTCTGCTTGGGATATTTTTACAATAATAGAAGCAAGCTAATATCTTGTTTAATCTTGTCCCTCTGTATGTGGGGGTGGGTGTGGAGGTGAGGGTGTGTGTGTGGGGGGTGGGTGTGTGGGGGTGTGTGTGTGTGGGGGTGTGGGGTGTGTGTGTTTCTTCAATCCGAATCACCGACTCTACGCTTAGACCGAAGATAAACCTACTCATGGATTATTAAATTGTACGTGTTGATACGGTGGAAGAATTGCAAATGTCCAAAGGTGATATATTTTTTCCAAAACTAATAAAAGACGATAGGTTTCCATAAAAGATGCTAGTAAAATAAATATCATAGCTTGAAAATCGTAGTTTGCAGCGAATTTAAAGGAGCATTGCCTTTAATGCCAATTTTAAGCATTGCTTTTACTCTTTGTTTGTAATTATAGACTTCAATGTCACAAATAATGCTCTTTTTACATTCTTATGTTTTGTTTTGATGAGATATTAGTGCCTCCATCACACTATGAATAATAATAATTGCATATAAATAATGGTCATCTCGAGAGACAAGTATAGCTGTCGTTGTCATGTTAAAAGCCCGTTGCGAATATTATGACATTCAAGTTGCGAGGTACACATGTTTTACCGCGCCACTGTTGTAATTTCGGTCTATCAAAAATCAAAATTGGACGATATCCTTAAACGATCGAATCTGCAAGAGAAGTTTATGCACACAAACATTATGTAGTCCTAGGTTTCTGATGGTACAAAAATATTAACATATTTAGAGTAAATCGGAGGATGAGGCTGTGGATTACGAAGTGCCCTTTAATCGTATAATTGTAAAGTTTGTGCAACTGGCTGCCACATATTTTTTTAAATAATTTCTGACAATGTGCAATGCATCTATGCCTAAAAATAGCAATAGCAAAGCATGAAGTGCTCATTGCGACATCGACTGATTGTCTGCAGTGATACAGCCTGGTGTATAGTACAAAATGTCATGTATTCAATTTTTCGAAGACGTCTTACCGTGTATTGTAGTCAATTATTTTATCTGGCATAAAACTGAGGAGCAATCGTACAAAGTATCCTTGTTCCAACATTACACTTTACCTTTCGCGTACGTGAATAACGGTAATGCAAGTCACCTTGAATAACATATTTCCTTAATCTGCAATAAATCATGTAAAAACACATTCCTGTTTAAAGACACTAAAGCAATCTGTCATTTTTACCAATAACACTATTATAGCTTTAAGCACTGTGATTGTCTATTAATGTTAAGGGTAAAATAATACGAGGTATCAGACACGGCTTAACACGTCCGTTAACCCTATTTCTGACTAAGCTCTCATTCTGATAGCAAATCTAGATAACATACACAGCTTTGTAAATCTTAATATTAAAATTTCAAATCTGCAAATAAGGGAAGCTATTAGACATGACTGCTTACATGTAGATGTACGTTATTAAGACTTTGTTTTTCTCATCCATTCAATAGCAGAGGTAGATGCTGATTTATGTCCTCCCATAATGCACAAATGCATGAAGCCTGCATAAAAACTAAACTTGAAATAAAATCCAATTCAGGACGAACCAAAATTTGGTTAACGGGTCAGATTGGATTAGTTGCAGTTACTAGTAACTATTTGCTATCAGAATGAGAACTTAGTCAGAAATGGGGTTAACGGACGTTTTAAGCTGTGTCTGATACCTCGTATTACTTTTACCCTTAACATTAATAGACAATCACAGTGCTTAAAGCTACGATAGTGTTATTAGTAAAAATGACAGATTGCTTTAAACGTGAATGTGTTTTAGGGATCAAATCAAAACTCGACCGCCGGTTGCCCGCCGGTTCCGGGCGGTTCCGTCCGGTTGGCAGAGGTCATTGGTATATGAATATTCAAGAATGCATGAGTAGCAACCGCCGGTTGGTTTAAGCACATAACCGGAGAGATTATAACACAATGTCGATATGTTTATTTCGCGATCACAATAGCGCATACTTGAAATTTCACGGTCACAATAGCCCATACTTGAAAGTACTACACGATGATCGATTGTTCTTAGTCGTGTATCTATTGGCTTGTCACCAAAGCAAATTAATTTTGGAAATGATTTCTTGTTTATGGTTAAAATTGCTTGAATATATCACCATTGTTTAGATCATTTAATTTCAGTTCAGAACAGTGTTTCAATGATTTCTATAGGTTAAGTAATTTAGAAGTTGTGAATTATTATTTTGTGAATCACATAGGCCTGTGTTGGTGATGGACAATTATCATTTATAAATTACTATAGGGCGATTTCACGAAAGTTCATTAGTTCAAATCTTCCTCCAGAAGACATGATGCTGCATAAATCACAAAAGAAATCCCCAGTTGAAGTGATATTGATTGACTCTATTTCGGCAACAACAATTCTATGATCCTACCACCGACACACCCCTAAACAGGCTAAAATCAGTCTTTTTGAATAAAACAAACACACTATCTGTGGTCATCTTATGACTCCCTACATTTTGGTTATCAAATGTTTTATGACCCCCCATTTTTCTTTCCAAGAGAATATGACCCCCCCCCCAGAATATTTGGGACACCTCCCCCAAAGGGAAGATTTTGTCACAACATTTCTGTCGACTGAGCAGGGGAGGGGACTGACTTGCCACCCTGCCCCATGGCTAATCTCCATTGGTGCTGATGAAGGGCGCGGTGCCGATGAGTGATGGGATTGGCATATATTTTATGCATCTTGCAAAATCATTAGTTCTTTTTGCACATCACCTCAACGAGCCTGGCCAACATAATATATAGGCCCAATATACCGGCCTAATATGGCCTATATTACGAATAGTGTAGTTTTGTATCCCCCTCTCTCTCATGTGATGCAAGAGACACATCTCATACTCTCACCCCTTTTCCACCTCTCCCCCATCCTCCCTCTTCCTCTCCCACTCTCTCTTCACCTTCTTTCTTCCCTTCTCTCTTCTTTTTTCTCTCTTTCCCCTTTCTTTCTTTCTTTCTTGCTTTCTTTCTTTCTTTCTTTTTTTCTTTGATTCTGTTTTGCTTTCTTTCTTTCGATTATAAACTAAGTTTATGAGAAATGTATTACCCTTGCGTTTTAAAACATACAGAATTCCGAGATCGCGATTATTCCTTCGGAAATGAAACTTTAATATAGGCCTTGTCTAACCTGTCACGATGTAAAATAATTAGAAATGAATAGACCAAGCCTCTGCTTATATTTTATCAAAATAAAATTCTAAAAGTAGCTACATTGATTGAGAAGAACTCCGGGAAGGAAAATCGATTATTCCTATTGTACTAAATTTGAAAAGAAACCACTTGAAATCACTCCACTCACTCACTCGATGATACCAACAGGCGGCTGACACTGAAAAATTTGCATGGAAAAATGACCCGTCTCCTCCGCAGCCAATTTGGTTCCGCTCCATCGAAATCAAGCCGGTCACGGAGGAGACTACCCTCCTTTGTGTTTGTTCATTTGTGTATGGAGAGCCCTTTTTGGAGTCCGGAATGACTTAGGCTACGCTCTCAGCTAGAGTCCGACGCTGCATTGCACTAGAAATACCTTTTCTGTGAAATCGCTATAGAGCCAACCGGGAGCACGTATTCGTTTTGAAAATATAGCATTAAAATTAGTATCACCCTTGTGGCCACCGTGCAGTGGAAAACCTTAATTCTTTCATTAAAAGGAAAAAAAAAAAAAAAAAACACGGATCTACTTGTGCACCAATAAAATTGGCACAGCAATTTGTCTCAAATATGAATGAATTTTAAGAAACATACGAGGTATGATGAACATTGACCTGACGCCATGATAGTAGGATCTATTAGTCGTTTTATATACAATGTATATACCGTATTGTCATAATACCAATATTTGTCATTATATATAATGAGTAATATCTAGCAACGTAAATGTGCAGTTCATATGCACAAACGAATACTGATCTTATATGATATTCAGGTTTTGTACATCACATATAACATGTCACATAGGAGGTCATACGTGTTGACCTTCATCTATTGTATTTGTTCATCTGTGTATGGAGAGGATTAGCGCCATTAAACGCCATTAAAACGCCATCAGTATTAGGGCGTAGTTCAGTGAACTCACCGGATTGCTATTCCAAGTACTTTGATAATACAGATAATATGTATTAATGGGTCGAGGCGATTGCATTGAAAAACCTAATAAATTATTCATAACAGTTACGTAATCAATCGATAGTGCGGACACTTTTTATTTGCAAACCACCAAAATTCGTGATCTTTTAGCGTTGGAAAAGAAACCACGTGAATAGAGTGCCCTCTCAAGAATATCAACTCTCTGATACCAACCGGCCATATGAACCAGGGTGTGACGACTGACCTCATTACTGTGTATATGTGACTCCTCGCCACAACTGAGCCCGGATGTCGCCAGTGCCACTATTGAGATATGCTCCATCGAACTTAACAATAAACAATAGGAAAGAAAGGATTTATTGACTGTTTTATTGATTTTCACTACTTAAATGTCAAGTACTATAGACATGATATACATCATTTTAAAGCTAATTTCAAGCAGAATATTTTGGTTGAATATCTCAAAAATTATGATTGGCGACATCCGGGCTCAGTTGTGGCGAGGAGTCACATATTTTAGAACCGGACGGAACCGCCTGGAACCGGCGGGCAACCGGCGGTCGAGTTTTGATTTCATCCCTTACCTGATTTACTGCAGATTTAGGAAATATGTTATTCAAGGTGCCTTGCATTACCGTTATTCACGTACGTGGTACCATAATCGAAAGGTAAAGTGTAATGTGGGAACAAGGATGGTTTGTACGATTGCTCCTCAGTTTTATGCCACAGTAATTAATTGACTATATACAATACACGGTAAGACGTCTTCGAAAAATTGAAAACATGACATTTTGTACTATAAATCAGGCTTTATCACTGCAGACAATCAGTCGATGTCGCAATGTGAGCACTTCATGCTTTGCTATTGACATGATATTTTTTTACATAGGACATTGTCAGAAATTATGAAAAAAATATGTGCAGCCAGTTGCACAAACTTGCCTGATTTTCATTTTGTCCATACTTTGTCATATGTTTATGCTAAGAGAATGATCATCTTATTAAATGGTTTAGGGGTGAAATCAAAACTCGACCGGTGGAAGACCGCCGGTTTCGTTCGATTTCTATTGTTCTAACCAATGGAAACCGGACGAAACCGGGTAGAACCGACGGTCAACCGCTTGGCGGGGTTTGATTTCATCCCTTAAATACTACACCCGTGGTGAAACTTGGTCGATTCTATTACATCTCTAAATTGCCAATGCCAGTTGTGCAGAATGAGAGTCCCGTACGTTCTAACAGCATACGAAACGTTATTTTTATTTATGGACTTTGGACTACTGTTGAATGTGTTGGTTTTTATTAACAAGTGAGAAAGTATTATTTTTAAAATAAGTATCAATAAAGAGCTAGATATTTAGGACATATATAATCGCACGTGTATGTGCTGAAGTATTCAATTTTTAGAATTCCTAATACAATTACAAGCAATAAAGATTTTACAAACGGATAGATCAAAATTAACGCTGGGGGTGGAGGAATGGATTTTTTTATGAAGAACGAATGTGCGGCCTTGGAAATCGAATTTTCTAAATTAAAACAGGAACATGCAGATCAAATATTTAAAGAGAAAACGGAAAAAAAGTAAGTTTCAAACAAAAACCCAGAGGAGTAATAATAGTGTTGATCTGAAAAAAATTCCTTTTAAATAACCTTTGTATAAATTGATAATAATTGTTTTTGACTAATGTATAACAATGCATCAATTCCACGTGACTTCATTGTAACATCATAAAAGTGAATGCGTTCTCAAAAAATGCCGAAATCTTATTACATACCAAGTATTTATTTTGTGGGGTCAAATTAAGAAAGCAAATGGCAACACTAAGTCCCGGCCATCGTCTTCCCTCGAAGAGTAATGGTCAGCCTCACACCGCGTAAGGTGGTATATCAAACTTGTTAGCTTTAAAACCACTTTAAGAAGAGGCTCTAAATGAAAAAGTGCTACATTTGCACTGCACTTTGGGAGAACATTACCCTTATTTGAAAAATGTACCTGAATAAATTCACCTTATTAAAGATGTATGTGTTCTACTTTTTTCCGTGGAAAAACGAAAGATGTTTGACAAAAATTGTATTTCTTTGTGAAAAGTATTAAAATAAAGACTTTAATCGTGAATTTGTTAAGATATTACACTGCCCTAGTTTTTTAAAGCTAAAAATGTTCTTTAACTCCATGCCATCTTCCATATTACTTTGATTGGGTTGAGTAAGAGTTCGGTGTACGCTTTAATTAAAACACCAACATCTACCACACCGTCGAGTTATGTACTGCTTGTTTAGCTATAGCTACCTGTACATAACCAAAATGGCAAACGGTAGATAATGTGAATTTTTGTGTCGAAATTCTGACACATCGTCCACATGGTCCAGTTATGTAATATTTTATCGAGATACAGCCAAAAAAATAGAGCTAGACATTTATTTATAATGTTCAACACCTGTTTTCAACCCCAAGTTCAAGTACCTGTCTCGCGCCTCCATTTGCAGCCATATTTGCACATTAATGTAGTCATAACAGTTGCGCGACACTTCTTTAGTCGCGTTGCATTTAATCCGCCACTGTTGGAAATATAAACACGTGAGCGCATTATCCACTCTTTCGTTCGTCGTGTATCATATAAAACACTACATATGTCTACAACTGGCATTTGAATAGTAAGGAAAGGTACATAGCGGAGGTGATGAAAAGAGGCCATTTGTTTATGTTCAAAGTACAGTTAAATGGGAAACATGCATTTTGGGAATTTAAGTCATGTCAGAGTCTGGAAAACTAGACAAGATGCACTTTTTACTTGCACGATGTGTTCTCAGCAAAATTTTACTTTCTCGTGAGCAGATGACATCATAAACCATTCATAATTTCTTCAACA